>NC_086448.1:344969124-345096624 GCF_028390025.1 Pseudophryne corroboree | reverse complement strand
AGGCATGTCTAATAAATGTGTTAATGGAAGACCACGTGGCTGCCTTACATATCTGTTCCGCAGAGGCACCATGGCGTGCTGCCCAAGATGGACCTACCTTACGAGTAGAATGAGCAGAGACATTAGCCGGAACAGGGAGATCAGCTTGAGAATAAGCTTCCGAGATGGTAATTCAAAGCCACCTCGCCAGTGTTTGCTTGTCAGCAGGCCATCCTCTCTTGTGGAACCCACAGAGAATGAAGAGAGTGTCTGTCTTTCCGATGGCACTGGTACGATCAATGTAGATCCTTAAAGCCCTAACTACGTCTAAAGATACATCTCCCGCAGAAAGATCCGGCCCTTGGAAAGCCGGAACTACAACTTCTTCATTAAGGTGGAACTTAGAAACCACCTTAGGAAGATATCCAGATTTGGTTCTGAGAACTGCTCTATCTGAATGAAAAATCAGAAAAGGAGGGCAACATAATAACGCCCCTAAATCTGATACTCCTCTAGCTGAAGCAATGGCCAGTAGAAAGAGAACCTTAGCTGTCAACCATTTAAGATCAACTTGACTCAGTGGTTCAAACAGGGCAACCTGAAGCGCCTTTAGGACTACATTTAGATCCCACATAGCTGTAGGAGGAACAAAACGAGGTTGGATATGAAGCATTCCGTGGAAAAAAGTGCGATCATCCTGTAGGTTAGCAATTTTCTTTTGAAACCATACAGTCAATGCTGACACCTGAACTCTCAAGGAAGCCACCCATAGACCTTTGTCCGTCCTGCCTGAAGGAATGCTAGGACTCTGGAAACTCTGAAAGACCTAGGGTCAAGCTTCCTGGCACTGCACCACTGAATATAAGCATGCCATATTCAGTAATAGATGCGAGCTGAGGATGGTTTCCTTGCTCTAAGCATTGTTTGAATCACCTGTTGTGATAATCCTTTTTGCTTTCATGATGGAAGTCTCAAGAGCCACGCCGTCAAAGACAGCTGATCCAGGTGCTTGTAATAACAAGGACCCTGAGACAGTAGATCTGGACGTTGAGGGAGTAGAAACGGTATCCACCGACAGCCTCTGCAGATTTGTGTACCAATGTCTTCCGGGCCATACCGGAGCAATTAACATCATGGCACCCTTTCCTCATTTGACTTTTCGAATCACCCTGGGCAACAGGGTGATTAGTGGAAACACATAGGCCAGACGAAAGTCCCATCTCACTGACCGAGCATCCACAAAAGTCGCTTTGGGATCCTTTTTCCTTGACCCGTATAAGGAAACTTTGTTGTTCTGACGAGAAACCATGAGGTCTATCTCCGGTAGCCCCCACTTGTTTACCAGCATCTGAAAGACCTCTGGGTGTAAAGCCCATTTGTTTGCATGAATGGTGTGTCGACTGAGATAATCCGCTTCCCAATTTAGGACTCCCGAAATGAACACTGCAGACAAGGACGGATGAAGTTCTGCCCACCTTAATGTGCGGCTTATCTCCTTCATTGCCTTTTGGCTGCAAGTTCCTCCCTGATGATTGAGGTACGCTACTGCCGTTGCATTGTCTGAGCGAATCTGAACCGATTTTCCTTGAATTATGTCCTTTGCCTGAGTGAGTGCCATATATATGGCCCGAAGTTCCAATATATTTATCGGCAGGCAACTTTCTTCCTTGGTCCACTGCCTCTGGAAGCAACACTTTTCTGACACTGCTCCCCAGCCCTGAAGACTGGTGCCCGTTGTCAGAATCTCCCACTGAGATCCAAAAGGGTCACCCTTTGTCCAGATGGGATGATTGTAGCGACCAGGCTAACGACCTCCATGCTTCCTGAGGAAGGACCGTAGCCTGAGTTTTTATCGTCTGATGTAGTCCATTCCATCTGGAAATAATCAGACGTTGAAGGGGCTGCAAGTGGAATTGCGCATATTCCACCATGTCGAATGTTGACATCATAGATCCCATCACTCGCATTGCTGCATGAATGGATACTCTTCGACTGTGTAGTAACTCGTGATACCTTGTCTGTATTGTGGATATTTTGTTCAGAGGTAGAAAAACTCTCTGAAGCCTGGAATCCAATAAAACCCTCAGGTGCGTCGTGCGTTGTGACAGCACCAGGGATGACTTCGGCCAATTATGAGCCAGCCGTGGCTTTGTAAACAGGCTATTGTCAATTGCAGATGGCCCTGGACAGTTTCCTGGGAATGAGCCAGGATTAACAGGTCATCCAGGTATGGGAAAATTCTTATCACCTGATGAAGATAAGCCGTCATCACCACCATAATTTTGTTGAACACTCTTGGAGCTGTAGCCAGTCCAAATGGTAGGGCATGAAACTGAAAATGTTGCCAGAGGATAGCAAATCTGAGATAGCACTGATGGGATGGTGCTATAGGTACATACAGGTAAGCATCCTAGATATCAAGGGATACCATAAACTCCCCCGGCTCCATGGCCAAGATAATGTAACGTAAAGTCTTCATATGAAAACAAAGCACCCAAATGTATCTGTTCAGAGCTTTGAGATTTAGAATGGGCCTGTATGACCCATTCGGTTTCTGTACTAGAAACAGGTTGGAATAGAAACCCTGTCCCTGCTGTGCAGGAGGGACCGGTACTATTAACCCTGATTGTAGCAACTTCTGAACTGCCTCCTGTAAAGCCCTGGCCTTCGTTTCCACAGAAGACGAGCTAGTACAAAAAATCTTTGCTGAGGGTGTTTCTTGAAGGCAAACGCATAACCGTGAGATACCGCTTCTTGCACCCAGGCATCTGTGGTGGACTGCTGCCAGGTCTGTGCAAACAGAAGTCGGCCTCCCACCCTGGGGTCCCCCAGGTGGAGGCCCGTGCCATCAGGCTGATGGCTTATCTTCTGGTTCAAGCTTCCGTTCACGTGCGTTCCATGTCCCAGAAGTTCCGGGGTTCGCAGCGCGACAATGTCTCCATCACTTTTGTAATGTTAATAACGGACTTGGTATGTTTGGGTACATATATAGATGGTAAGTGGTACCGGTATTTGGTGCCAATTTATAAGTCTCCCATGTGTAACAGGCTGTTACAAGATATTGACTACTGCACATTGATTGGTTCTATATGGTGGGAGTGGTTTCCATTTGGTATTTATAGTGCTTCAGGGGTGACTATTTGTGTATGATCCTGGTGGCTGCTTGTCCTGGTCTTGAAAAAGGTCCATGCTAGGACCGAAACGTCGACCTCTGAGTTTGGCTATGTGAGTGTTTATTAAAAGCATTTTCTCTACAAGCAAGTCTGGTGAGTGCTTTCCCATAAGATGTTTGAATATTATGGAGGCCACAGTTTGACACATGGCTCTCTGGAAAATAACGCACCCCAGCTGATTACTCCACATGATTATTGAGAGTGCAGCTTTTTCCACATACTAATAAATATATACAGGTTGAGTATCCCATATCCAAATATTCCGAAATACGGAATATTCCGAAATACGGACTTTTTTTGAGTGAGACTGAGATAGTAAAACCTTTGTTTTCTGATGGCTCAGTGTACACAAACTTTGTTTAATACTCAAAGTTATTAAAAATATTGTATTAAATGACCTTCAGACTGTGTGCATAAGGTGTATATGAAACATAAATGAATTGTGTGAATGTACACACACTTTGTTTAATGCACAAAGTTATAAAAAATATTGGCTAAAATTACCTTCAGGCTGTGTGTATAAGGTGTATATGTAACATAAATGCCTTCTGTGCTTAGATTTAGGTCCCATCACCATGATATCTCATTATAGTATGCAATTATTCCAAAATACGGAAAAATCCCATATCCAAAATTCCTCTGGTCCCAAACATTTTGGATAAGGGATACTCAACTAGCATATAATACGTTGAAGCATGGGACAGCAGAGTTCCGGATGCCCAGCTTACCCAACAGGAGGACACAAGATGGTAAATGCCACAGTTCAGATGTGCAGGTCATACAGTCACCACTTAATGCATTAGTCCTTTTACAAAAGTAAAGCGCGAGAAAGTGGTAGATTAAGGAATTCCCCTAACACACACCATATATACCGTATATGTGTGTGTGTGTGTGTGTGTGTGTGTGTGTGTGTGTGTGTGTGTGTGTGTCTAATAGAGTTATGGTAGACTTACCATTGCTAACTCTTTCTGCGAGGTACATTGGTTCCACAAGAAAACATCGGGGTGTAGAGCGGATCTTGATCCAGAGGCACCAACAGGCTAAAGCTTCAGGCTGTACAGGATGCATTGGGGCCTCCCCTATAAACCCCGCCTCCAGGCACTGAGAGCTCAGTTTTGTTAACCAGTCTAATGCAGAAGCAGGCAAGAGAGTAGGCAGATGTTAGTCACACAGAACCACATTCTCACGACAGGAGAAGGTACCAGTGGCTAATGCCATACAACCCAAAAGCTAGGTGCATCAGGGTGGGCGCCCTGTGGAACCAAAGTACCTCGTAGAAAGAGAGTTAACAATGGTAAGTCTACCATAACTCTATTTTCTGCAGCAGGATACATTGGTTTCCACAGGAAAACATTGGGGATGTCCTAAAGCAGTTCCTCAAGGGAGGAGATGTGCCGTAGCAGGTATGAGAACCTGGCGTCCAAAAAAAGCATCCTGGGAGGCAGAAATCTCAAAGGCATAAAACCTAATGAACATGTTCACCGAGGACCACGTAGCCGCCTTGCTCAATTGTTCTGCGGACGTGCCACGGCGGCCGCCCAAGAAGCTCCAACAGTACGAAAAAGGGGAATCTGACCTCCTTATAGAGGCAGTCCTCTCCACATATATAGGCAGTCCTCTCCACATATATATGGAGAACCCTTACCACATCCAAAGAACGCTCTTTGGATGACAAATCTGGAGATAAAGGCCGGAACCACAATCTTTTGGTTTAGGTGAAAAGATGACACCACCTTAGGTAAATAACCCGGTCGAGTTCGTAGAACTGTCCGGTTACTGTAAAAAATCAAATAGGGTGGACGACAGGACAAAGCGCCTAAGTCCGACACCTGTCTTGCCGAGGCAATAGCCAGTAAGAACAGGACCTTGGCTGTGAGCCATTTAAGGTCCACTGACTCAGGAGGTTCAATTGGAGACTCTTGCAGGGCTTTCAGTACAACAGTTAAATCCCATGGAGCCTCAGGAGGGACATAGGGATGCTGAATCCTAAGTACGCCCTGAGTGAAAGTATGAACGTCAGGTATAGACGCAATTTTTCCCTGAAACCATACCGACAAGAAAGATATGTGAACCTTGAGGGAGGCCAGACGGAGACCTAAGTCAAGGCCTCGTTGCAGAAAAGCCAGTATTCTGGAAGTTTTGATTGTAGATACATCATATTTCTTATCAGCACACCATGTGAAGAAATAATTCCAAACCCTGTATTAAATCCAGGCAGAGGCTGGTTTGCGGGCTTTCAACATAATCTGTCGACAGTCCGCACAGGTTTGAGAACCAATGCCTTCGAGGCCACGCTGGGGCGACTAGAAGTAGTATTCCTTAATCTTGTTTGAACTGCCGTAGTACACTGGGCAAGAGTGACACTGGAGGGTGCACATCCTGGCGACTGAGGAAGTCCGCTTCCCAGATCAGGACACCTGAAATAAACACTGCCGAAATGGCTGGCAGATGGCATTCCGCCCAATAAAGGATTTTTGACACTTCCATCATTACCAAGCGGCTTTCAGAGCCGCCTTGATGGTTAATGTATGCCCCTGTGGTGCATTGTCTGATCGTACTTGAACAGGCTTCTTCTGTACTAGAGGTAGGGCGAGAAATAGTGCATTGAACACTGCCCTCAGCTCCAGAATATTTATTGGAAGGAGTGATTCCTCCCTAATCTAACGACCTTGAAAAGAGTGTTGCTCCAACACCACTCCCGTAGTGCAAAACTGGCGATGGGGACGTCTCTTGAACGAGACTGAGACAACTTCCAGCACCCATGCGTCTGAAGTGGTCTTTAACAAGATCTGGGTGAACTGTAGAAGTCGGCCTCCCACCCTGGGACCCCCGCCCTGTCATGCAGCAGGCTTGTCATGTTTTGAAGCAGGCTGACGGGCTGCCCAGGATTGTTTGGCCTTGGGCTTTGTGGTTTTGGAAGCACAGGATTGTCTCAGGTATGCCTGACCTTTTGCATTCCCTTGAGGCCGAAAGGAACGGAAAGTGGTACCTACTGCCTTCTGTGCAAAAGGATTTGTAATGGGGAAAGAAAACTGTCTTAGTGGCTGCTATTTCAGAGACTATTTTATTTAGGTCTACCCCAAACATAATGTCCCCAGTGAAAGGGAGTCTTCTGGAGTTCAGGTCCACTTTCCATGACCTCAACCACAGTATGCGGCAAACGAGGATGGACGTGATCAACGACTTGGCTGCCAATACACCCGCCTCAGAGAACGTATCAGGGGTATTGTGAGACAGGTATTGTCTGGTATTGTCAGATATATCCTCGGGCAGCTCTTCCTCTGTCTGAACCCATGCCTCAATTGCAGCCCAGGAGGCAGCTATAGTAGGTCTATGAATGGCTCCAGTAAGGGAGTAAACAGACTTCAGGCATCCCTCCACACGCTTATCTGTCGGTTCCTTCAGTCAGGTGACAGGCAGAGTGAATGACACCACAAGGTGGGTGACGTGAGAATCCACCAGCGGTGGAGTTTCTCATTGTTACATAACTCTGCAGGGAGAGGATAGCGAGCTAAGGCCCATTTTTGCCAGGGGGAATTTCCTCCCTGGATTAACCAGGGTTCCCCTCTGATGTCCACAAAATGATCAGAATTGGTTAATATAGTTTTAACCACCTTCTGCTGTATAAACTTATCAGTTTTCTTTGCCACAGTACTTGAATTCTCCTCTTTGAAGGAAATGCTTCTTAGCATCCACTAAGGCCAGGACATCAATCTGCAAGGGAGAATCCTAATCAGTAACACAGGATTCAGTGTCTGACAGGACCGTATGCTCCCCTCCTCTTCGGGTAAAACATCACAGAGGATTTTGGATTACGAGGAGGAAGCAGTACGCTTAGAGAACCCAGAGACACGGGAGTGACCTGGTGTAGGTTTCTGTCTAACCAAAAACAGATACATTGCTGCAATTGGTTAGACAATTTTTGAGCCTAAGGCGGATCAACCATAGGAACAATATGAGGTGCAGTGCACCGGTGGTCCTATAGGGGGCATTTATGCATTTCACCAGTGTACCCAGTAGGTTGGTGAACGCAGCCCAGGGTGCTCCATTGCATGATCTGCTGACTGACTGGGAGGAGTATGACATTTAGTTCACAGACCGTCATATAACACTTCCCCCTCTGGTAAATCCCTGGAGAATGCTCTGCATGATGCAGGAGCTTCCACTGATTTACTGCCCTTAGACATTATGTGAGAATGCAACAACAGAGCGACTTAGTATGATAAAGCCAAACAAAGTACAATACCTGCGAATAAATCCAGTATATGGAGCACACAGTAGAATATACGTATTGGATAAATACTGTGACGCACTATATTAGCAGACCCAGACGCACCTAGCCTCCTAGGGTACAGAATATAGTGACCGTTATATCTGGGAAACACAGAGTGAAACCACACAGCAGATACAAGCACACACAGTCATAGGCAATGCAGAAATTCTTATCACAATAAAGTTGCACTGAACTAGTATACATAAATATATATATATATATATATATATACTGCTCAAAAAAATAAAGGGAACACTAAAATAACACATCCTAGATCTGAATGGATTAAATATTCTTAATAAATACTTTGTTCTTTACATAGTTGAATGTGCTGACAACAAAATCACACAAAAAATAAGATTTTACTTACCGATAAATCTATTTCTCGTAGTCCGTAGTGGATGCTGGGGACTCCGTCAGGACCATGGGGTATAGCGGCTCCGCAGGAGACAGGGCACAAAAATAAAGCTTTAGGATCAGGTGGTGTGCACTGGCTCCTCCCCCTATGACCCTCCTCCAAGCCTCAGTTAGGATACTGTGCCCGGACGAGCGTACACAATAAGGAAGGATAATGAATCCCTGGTAAGACTCATACCAGCCACACCAATCACACCGTACAACTTGTGATCTGAACCCAGTTAACAGTATGACAAACGTAGGAGCCTCTGAACAGACGGCTCACAACAATAACAACCCGATTTTTTTGTAACAATAACTATGTACAAGTATTGCAGACAATCCGCACTTGGGATGGGCGCCCAGCATCCACTACGGACTACGAGAAATAGATTTATCGGTAAGTAAAATCTTATTTTCTCTGACGTCCTAAGTGGATGCTGGGGACTCCGTCAGGACCATGGGGATTATACCAAAGCTCCCAAACGGGCGGGAGAGTGCGGATGACTCTGCAGCACCGAATGAGAGAACTCCAGGTCCTCTTTAGCCAGGGTATCAAATATGTAGAATTTTACAAACGTGTTCTCCCCCGACCACGTAGCTGCTCGGCAGAGTTGTAATGCCGAGACCCCCCGGGCAGCCGCCCAGGATGAGCCCACTTTCCTTGTGGAATGGGCCTTGACAGATTTTGGTTGTGGCAAGCCTGCCACAGAATGTGCAAGTTGAATTGTGCTACAAATCCAACGAGCAATCGTCTGCTTAGAAGCAGGAGCACCCAGCTTGTTGGGTGCATACAATATAAACAGCGAGTCAGGCTTTCTGACTCCAGCCGGTCTTGAATATATATTTTCAATGCCCGGACCACGTCCAACAACTTGGAATCCTCCAAATCGTTAGTAGCCGCAGGCACCACAATAGGCTGGTTCAGGTGAAACGCTGACACCACCTTAGGCAGAAAATGAGGACGCGTCCGCAGTTCTGCCCTGTCCGAATGGAAAATCAGATATGGGCTTTTATAGGATAAAGCCGCCAATTCTGACACTCTCCTAGCTGAAGCCAGGGCCAGTAGCATGGTTACTTTCCATGTAAGATATTTCAAATCCGCCGATTTGAGTGGCTCAAACCAATGGGATTTGAGAAAATCCAAAACTACATTAAGGTCCCACGGAGCCACTGGGGGCACAACCGGGGGCTGTATATGTAGTACTCCTTTTACAAAAGTCTGGACTTCAGGAACTGAAGCCAATTCTTTCTGGAAGAAAATCGACAGGGCCGAAATTTGAACCTTAATGGACCCCAATTTGAGGCCCATAGACAATCCTGTTTGCAGGAAATGTAGGAATCGACCCAATTGAAATTCCTCCGTGGGGGCCTTCCTGGCCTCACATCACGCAACATATTTTCTCCAAATGCGGTGATAATGTTGTGCAGTCACCTCCTTCCTGGCTTTTACCAGTGTAGGAATGACCTCTTCCGGAATGCCTTTTTCCCTTAGAATTCGGCGTTCAACCACCATGCCGTCAAACGCAGCCGCGGTAAGTCTTGGAATAGACACGGTCCCTGCTGAAGCAGGTCCCATCTTAGAGGTAGAGGCCACGGATCCTCCGTGAGCATCTCTTGAAGTTCCGGGTACCAAGTTCTTCTTGGCCAATCCGGAGCCACGAGTATCGTTCTTACTCCCCTTTGCCGTATAATTCTCAGTACTTTTGGTATGAGAGGCAGAGGAGGGAACACATACACTGACTGGAACACCCACGGTGTTACCAGAGCGTCCACAGCTATTGCCTGAGGGTCTCTTGACCTGGCGCAATACCTGTCCAGTTTTTTGTTGAGGCGGGACGCCATCATATCCACCTTTGGTTTTTCCCAACGGTTCACAATCATGTGGAAGACTTCTGGATGAAGTCCCCACTCTCCCGGGTGTAGATCGTGTCTGCTGAGGAAGTCTGCTTCCCAGTTGTCCACTCCCGGAATGAACACTGCTGACAGTGCTATCACATGATCTTCCGCCCAGCGAAGAATCCTTGCAGCTTCTGCCATTGCTGTCCTGCTTCTTGTGCCGCCCTGTCTGTTTACGTGGGTGACTGCCGTGATGTTGTCCGACTGGATCAACACCGGCTGACCCTGAAGCAGGGGTTTTGCCAGACTTAGAGCATTGTAAATCGCTCTTAGCTCCAGTATATTTATGTGAAAAGACATCTCCAGGCTTGACCATACTCCCTGGAAGTTTCTTCCCTGTGTGACCGCTCCCCAGCCTCTCAGACTGGCATCCGTGGTCACCAGGACCCAGTCCTGTATGCCGAATCTGCGGCCCTCTAACAGATGAGCACTCTGCAACCACCACAGAAGAGACACCCTTGTCCGTGGTGATAAGGTTATCCGCTGGTGCATCTGCAGATGCGATCCGGACCATTTGTCCAACAGATCCCACTGAAAAGTTCGTGCGTGGAATCTGCCGAATGGAATCGCTTCGTAAGAAGCCATCATCTTTCCCAGGACTCTTGTGCATTGATGCACAGACACTTTTCCTGGTTTTAGGAGGTTCCTGACAAGTTTGGATAACTTCTTGGCTTTCTCCTCCGGAAGAAACACCTTTTTCTGAACCGTGTCCAGAATCATTCCCAGGAACAGCAGACGTGTTGTCGGTGTCAACTGAGATTTTGGAAAATTCAGAATCCACCCGTGTTGTTGCAGCACTAATTGGGTTAGTGCTACTCCGTCCTCCAGCTGTTCTCTGGACCTTGCCCTTATCAGGAGATCGTCCAAGTAAGGGATAATTAATACGCCTCTTCTTCGAAGAAGAATCATCATTTCGGCCATTACCTTGGTAAAGACCCGAGGTGCCGTGGACAATCCAAACGGCAGCGTCTGAAACTGATAATGACAGTTTTGCACCACGAACCTGAGGTACCCTTGATGTGAAGGGCAAATTGGGACATGCAGGTAAGCATCCTTTATGTCCAGGGACACCATAAAGTCCCCTTCTTCCAGATTCGCTATCACTGCTCTGAGTGACTCCATCTTGAATTTGAATTTCTGTATGTACAGGTTCAAAGATTTCAGATTTAGAATAGGTCTTACCGAGCCGTCCGGCTTCGGTACCACAAATAGCGTGGAGTAATACCCTTCTCCTTGTTGTAGGAGGGGTACCTTGACTATCACCTGCTGAGAAAACAGCTTGTGAATGGCTTCCAATACCGTCGCCCTGTCTGAGGGAGACGTTGGCAAAGCAGACTTTAGGAACCGGCGAGGGGGAGACTTCTCGAATTCCAACCTGTAACCCTGAGATACTACCTGCAGGATCCAGGGGTCCACCTGTGAGCAAGCCCACTGTGCGCTGAAATTCTTGAGTCGACCCCCCACCGCTCCTGAGTCCGCTTGTAAAGCCCCAGCGTCATGCTGAGGGCTTTGCAGAACCCTGGGAGGGCTTCTGTTCCTGGGCAGGGGCAGCTTGCTGTCCTCTCTTACCCCTTCCTCTGCCCCGGGGCAGATAGGACTGTCCTTTTGCCCGCTTGTTCTTATAGGACCGAAAGGACTGCGGCTGAAAAGACGGTGTCTTTTTCTGTTGGGAGGGGGTCTGAGGTAAAAAGGTGGATTTTCCGGCAGTTGCCGTGGCCACCAGATCCGATAGACCGACGCCAAATAATTCCTCCCCTTTATACGGCAATACTTCCATATGTCGTTTAGAATCCGCATCACCTGACCACTGTCGCGTCCATAAACTTCTTCTGGCAGATATGGACATCGCATTTACTCTCGATGCCAGAGTGCAAATATCCCTCTGAGCATCTCGCATATAAAGAAAAGCATCCTTTAATTGCTCTATAGTCAATAAAATACTGTCCCTATCCAGGGTATCAATATTTTCAGTCAGGGAATCCGACCAGACCACCCCAGCACTGCACATCCAGGCTGAGGCGATGGCTGGTCGCAGTATAACACCAGTATGTGTGTATATACTTTTTAGGGTAGTTTCCAGCCTCCTATCAGCTGGATCCTTGAGGGCGGCCGTATCAGGAGACGGTAACGCCACTTGTTTTGATAAGCGTGTGAGCGCCTTATCCACCCTAGGGGGTGTTTCCCAGCGCGCCCTAACCTCTGGCGGGAAAGGGTATAATGCCAATAACTTTTTTGAAATTAGCACTTTTCTATCTGGGTTAACCCACGCTTCATCACATACATCATTCAATTCCTCTGATTCAGGAAAAACTACAGGTAGTTTTTTCACCCCCCACATAATACCCCTTTTTGTGGTACTTGCAGTATCAGAGATATGCAAAGCCTCCTTCATTGCCGTGATCATATAACGTGTGGCCCTACTTGAAAATACGTTTGTTTCTTCACCGTCGACACTAGATTCAGTGTCCGTGTCTGGGTCTGTGTCGACCGACTGAGGTAAAGGGCGTTTTACAGCCCCTGACGGTGTCTGAGACGCCTGGGCAGGTACCAACTGGTTTTCCGGCCGTCTCATGTCGTCAACTGATTTTTGTAATGTGCTGACATTATCACGTAATTCCATAAACAAAGCCATCCATTCCGGTGTCAACTCCCTGGGGGGTGACATCACCATTATCGGCAATTGCTCTGCCTCCACACCAACATCGTCCTCATACATGTCGACACACACGTACCGACACACAGCAGACACACAGGGAATGCTCTTATCGAAGACAGGACCCCACTAGCCCTTTGGGGAGACAGAGGGAGAGTTTGCCAGCACACACCCAAGCGCTATAATATATATGGGAACAACCTTATATAAGTGTTGTATCCTTATAGCAGCTTAAATATATAAAATATCGCCAAAAAAAGTGCCCCCCCTCTCTGTTTTACCCTGTTTCTGTAGTGCAGTGCAGGGGAGAGTCCTGGGAGCCTTCCTCACAGCGGAGCTGAGCAGGAAAATGGCGCTGTGTGCTGAGGAGAATAAGCCCCGCCCCCTATTCCGGCGGGCTTTTCTCCCGGAGTTTGAGATATCTGGCATGGGTTTAATACATCCATATAGCCTCAAGGGCTATATGTGATGTATTTTTTAGCCATAAAAGGTATTATACATTGCTGCCCAGGGCGCCCCCAGCAGCGCCCTGCACCCTCCGTGACCTATGGTGTGAAGTGTGTGACAACAATGGCGCACAGCTGCAGTGCTGTGCGCTACCTTCATGAAGACTGAAAAGCCTTCTGCCGCCGGTTTCTGGACCTTCAATCTTCAGCATCTGCAAGGGGGGTCGGCGGCGCGGCTCCGGGACGAACCCCAGGGTGAGACCTGTGTTCCGACTCCCTCTGGAGCTAATGGTGTCCAGTAGCCTAAGAAGCCAATCCATCCTGCACGCAGGTGAGTTGAACTTCTCTCCCCTAAGTCCCTCGATGCAGTGAGCCTGTTGCCAGCAGGACTCACTGAACATAAAAAACCTAAAAACTTTTTCTAAGCAGCTCCTTAAGAGAGCCACCTAGATTGCACCCTGCTCGGACGGGCACAAAAACCTAACTGGGGCTTGGAGGAGGGTCATAGGGGGAGGAGCCAGTGCACACCACCTGATCCTAAAGCTTTATTTTTGTGCCCTGTCTCCTGCGGAGCCGCTATACCCCATGGTCCTGACGGAGTCCCCAGCATCCACTTAGGACGTCAGAGAAATTATCAATGGAAATCAAATTTATTAACCCATGGAGGTCTGGATTTGGAGTCACGCTCAAAATTAAAGTGGAAAAACACACTACAGGCTGATCCAACTTTGATGTAATGTCCTTAAAACAAGTCAAAATGTGGCTCAGTAGTGTGTGTGGCCTCCACGTGCCTGTATGACCTCCCTACAACCCACACAAGTGGCTCAGGTTGTGCAGCTCATCCAGGATGGCACATCAATGCGAGCCGTGGCAAGAAGGTTTGCTGTGTCTGTCAGCGTAGTGTCCAGAGCATGGAGGCGCTACCAGGAGACAGGCCAGTACATCAGGAGACGTGGAGGAGGCCAACAACCAGCAGCAGGACCGCTACCTCCGCCTTTGTGCAAGGAGGAACAGGAGGAGCACTGCCAGAGCCCTGCAAAATGACCTCCATCAAGCCACAAATGTGCATGTGTCTACTCAAACGACCAGAAACAAACTCCATGAGGGTGGTATGAGGGCCCAACGTCCACAGGTGGGGGTTGTGCTTACAGCCCAACACCGTGCAGGACATTTGGCATTTGCCAGAGAACACCAAGATTGGCAAATTCGCCACTGGCGCCTTGTGCTCTTTACAGATGAAAGCATGTTCTCACTGAGCACATGTGACAGACGTGACAGAGTCTGGAGACGCAAGGAGAACGTTCTGCTGCCTGCAACATCCTCCAGCATGACCGGTTTGGCAGTGGGTCAGTAATGGTGTGGGGTGGCATTTCTTTGGGGGGGCGCACAGCCCTCCATGTGCTCGCCAGAGGTAGCCTGACTGATGAGATCCTCAGACCCCTTGTGAGACCATATGCTGGTGCGGTTGGCCCTGGGTTCCTCCTAATGCAAGACAATGATAGACCTCATGTGGCTGGAGTGTGTCAGCAGTTCTTGCAAGACGAAGGTATTGATGCTATGGACTGGTCCGCCCGTTCCCCAGACCTGAATCCAATTGAGCACATCTGGGACATCATGTCTCGCTCCATCCACCAATGCCACGTTGCACCACAGACTGTCCAGGAGTTGGCGGATGCTTTAGTCCAGGTCTGGGAGGAGATCCCTCAGGAGACCATCCGCCACCTCATCAGGAGCATGCCCAGGCGTTGTAGTCATACAGGCACGTGGAGGCCACACACACTACTGAGCCTCATTTTGACTTGTTTTAAGGACATTACATCAAAGTTGGATCAGCCTGTAGTGTGTTTTTCCACTTTAATTTTGAGTGCGACTCCAAATCCAGACCTCCATGGGTTAATAAATTTGATTTCCATTAATAATTTCTGGGTGATTTTGTTGTCAGCACATTCAACTATGTAAAGAACAAAGTATTTAATAAGAATATTTCATTCATTCAGATCTAGGATGTGTTATTTTAGTGTTCCCTTAATTTTTTTGAGCAGTGTGTATGTATATATATATATATATATATACACACACACACACACACACACACACACACACACACACACACACACACACACATATATAATGTATTTATTTAGTATCTATTGATGCATTTGATGAAGATGATGCTAGTTGTTTTCTTCACATGCCGTACTGGATATTCCAGGTAAACAGCGTTACCTGGTTGATGCATGCTGTGGTGCGGTTACTCTGTTATTGCACGATCACTGTGTTGTTTATTGTATAATTAGACACTATTGGTCTTTTAGACACATATTATGCAGTGGCACGGTTTTATGGGTGTATGTTTACTCCTTTAGACGAAGACTTTTTGTCATTATTTATAACATTGGTATTGATGTTATTGTCATGTATATGGACCTGGGAGGCTGAGTTTTGTTTCTTGTTCTGTTTCTTTTAGATATTCATATACTTGAAGGAATTGAATATGTAATAATTGGTACTGCTGATTTATGTACAGCCTTTCTTGAAAAAGATCCATTAATTGGATCGAAACGTTGAATTATTTGAGGCTACAATAAAACATCGATTGGAAGAACCTGAACAACTCTTCATTTTGTGAGAGTGCACCCTCCACTTCGTGGAATCCTGGTTTATATATATATATACACACACACACATACAGTATATAGACATGTAGAATACTTAAGTGTTTGTAAAGTCACAGCACTGTATATAGGCGGCTTTACAAGGGAGACCTTGCCCTGCAATCCCTGAGACCAGTAGCAACTAATGTATGCTCAGAAGATGGCGCCCAGCATCTCTGTCAGGTAGTGAGGCAGCTCCAGGGTGGGTAATCTCTATGTGGAGATGGCTCCCTGGGCCAGGGGAAGGGCTACAGGTCAAGCGCCGGTTCCCCTATGCTGGACTTCCACCGCAGGTACTACAGAGCCTTATTAAATGGGGCGTTAGTACACCTGACCTGTACTCTTACGCCCTGGCGGTCTACTGGGGTCTCTGCTCGGTGACAGTGTCCATGTCAGCACAGCAACCTGTCTCCCTAGGTCGCGAACGGAACGCGATTTAATGATGGGTCCCGCCTGGGGGAACCGGTTACCTCCTCCCCATAACAGCCACGCGATCCAGGAGAGTGGTCTGCGACTGTGTGCCTAAGCCAGAGCGTCTCCGCTGCAAGTACCCGGAAACAGAGCCGCGGGAGTATGCAACGCCGCTTGGGAGGTGATGAAGCTGCAGCGCTGAAGTGTCTCCTGACATACAGCGCTGACAGCTTATTTGAAGAAACCTTCTTAGAAAATAGGATTTTGGTACTTACCAGGTAAATCCTTTTCTTTGAATCCATAGGGGGCACTGGAGTACTCTTGGGATATGGACGGCTTCCGCAGGAAACAGGGCACTGAATATTTAAATTTAGAACTCTCCACCCCTCCATATCCCCGGGCACCTCAGTGTTTTTTACTGAGCCGAACAGGAACTATAGAGAGGTTGACAATGGAGAATTACATATAACATAACGGACAACAACAAAGTTGACACATAACGTTACTGACAACTAAACAGTTGACACCATAACCGATAGAACCTTATAATTTGAACCAGTCGGTGAATGTGTTACCATAAGATCCCCTGAGCTTAATACAACCCAGGTAAAACTGCTCTGGGTGGGCGTCCAGTGCCCCCTATGGATTCAAAGAAAAGGATTTACCTGGTAAGTACCAAAATCCTATTTTCTTTTTCATCCACTAGGGGTCACTGGAGTACTCTTGGGATGTACCAAAGCTTGCCCCGTGGGCGGGAGAGCTGTTTGACACCTGTAACACTAGGCGGCCACAGCTAGATGCTGATGCCGCAAAACGTATCAAACTTGTAAAAGCGCACAAACGTGTGCACTGAAGACCATGTAGCCGCACGGCAAAGCTGCGTCGTAGAAGCTCCACGACCAGCTGCCCATGAAGTTCCCACAGAACGTGTGGAATGAGCTGTTACTGATGTAGGCGGCTGTAACCTAGCATTAAGGTAAGCCTGACGTATAGTCAGTTTTATCCATCTGGATAAGGTCTGCTTAGAAGCTGGCCAACCCATCTTGGCAGCATCATAGAGAACAAACAACGTATCCGTCTTACGAACAGTAGACGTTCGGAATACATAAACGCGTAATGCGCGTACCACATCCAGAGTTCCAGAATGTGCTGTTAACACAGGAACTACTATTGGTTGATTGATGTGAAAAGATGACACTACCTTTGGGAAGAAAGCGGGATTCGTCCGAAGTTCCGCTCTGTCATCATGAAACACCAAATACGGTGGCTTGCATGACAAGGCACCCAAATCTGAAACACGCCTTGCCGAAGCTAAGGCTAGAAGAAAAATTGTTTTCCAAGTGAGAAACTTTATATCCACTTGCTGTAAGGGTTCAAAATATGAAGACTGTAAGAAATCTAAAACCAGATTCAAGTCCCATGGCGCTGTAGGTGGAAGGAATGGAGGCTGTACTCTGAGGACACCTTGTAGAAAAGTGTGTACCGACGGCAATAGAGCCAATCATCTTTGAAAATAAATTGACAACGCAGATACCTGCACCTTTAGTGTAGATAAACGCAGTCCTCCATCTAACCCCGTCTGTAGAAATTACAAAAGACGGGATAACTTGAAAGATGATGTCAGAAACTTCCGAGCTTCACACCAACCTATATAGGCACGCCAAATTCTGTAATAATGAGCTGCCGTAACTGGCTTCCTAGCTCGTAACATGGTTGGTATAACCGATACTGGAATGCCCTCTCTTCTTAAGAGGGCGGTCTCAACAGCCACCCCGTCAAACGCAGCCGCGCTAAATCGGGGTAAAAGAACGGACCGTGTTGTAACAGGTCTGGACGTAGTAGGAGCGGCCAAGGATCATCTGCGAGTAGTCCGCGGAGATCCAAGAACCAAGCTCTCCGAGACCAATGAGGCACCACTAGTATGACTGTGACGGACTCTCTTTTGATCCGTTTTAGCAACCGAGAGAGCAACGGAAACGGTGGAAACAGATACACAAGGCTGTACGGCCACGCGATTGTGAGAGCATCCACCGCCACTGCCTTTGGATCTCTCGTTCTGGACACATACTGGGGCGTTTGGTAATTGTGGCGAGACGCCATCAGGTCCACCTGAGGGTAACCCCACCTGTGGACCAACATGTGAAACACCTCTGGATTTAATGCCCAGTCTCCTGGATGAAAATCCCGACGGCTGAGATAATCCGCCTCCCAGTTGTCCACTCCCGGAATGAACCCTGCCGACAATATCACCTGGTGGTATTCTGGCCAATTGAGGATTCGAGCTAGTTCCAGCATTGCCATGCGGCTTCTCGTTCCTCCTTTGTTGTTGATGTATGCGACTGCCGTCGCGTTGTCTGACTGCACTTGGACAGTCTGAGAGCGAAGCATGTGTACTGCTTGTCGTAGTGCATTGTAAATTGCGCGGAGTTCCAGGACATTTATAGACAGCAATCTGTCGTGATCCGCCCAGAGACCCTGTCGCTGACAATTTTGAACTACAGCTCCCCAACCTCTGAGACTGTCGTTAGCCGTTAGAATTATTCAATTCCAGCCGCCGCCTGCGGTTAAATTGTGTACCTTGAGCCCCAGAGTAGAGACACCCTCGTCCTTGGCGACAACCTCACCCTGTGGGGAATCTGCAGATGCGAGGCCGACCACTGTGCGAGCACATGCTGTTGAAATGGCCGCGAGTGAAATCTTCCGAACTGAAGCGCTTCGAAAGCCACCACCATTGTTCCTAATAGGCGAATACACAAATGTACCGAAAGTGTGCGTGGCTTGAGCACTAATTGTACCAGATGGCGAATAATCTGTACTTTCTGTTGTAGTAGGTAAATTCTTTGATTTACCGTATCGAGAACCATACCTAGGAATTGAAGTCGTTGAGACGGAATTAGATGCGATTTCTTGAAGTTGACACTCCAACCGTGGTGTACGTTAGCAGCGCAAGTTGGAGGAGCATCTGCTGAGACGGAGCTTTTTTGAGCAGATCGTCTAAGCACGGAACGATTGTCACTGCCAGGAATCTGAGATGAGCTATCATCACAGACATCACTTTGGTGAATACCCGAGGCGCTGACGAGAGGCCAAACGGTAGAGCCTGAAACTGTTAATGGTTGTGGCGTATTGCAAAACGCAAGAACCTCTGATGAGGTGACCAAATCGGAATGTGTAAGTACGCATCCTTGAGATCAAGCACAATCATGCAATCTTGTGGCTCCAAATCTGCAATTACTGACCGCAGAAATTCCATCTTCAATCTGTAGTAAGTGACTTACTGATTGAGACTGTGACAGAGCCCTCAGGCTTCGGTACCACAAACAGACGGGAATAATAACCCTGACCTTGTTGGTGTACCAGGCCTGGAATTAAAAACTGCTGAATCCAGCAGAGACTGAATGGCAATCTGCCAAAACGCCTTCTTGTCGTCCGACAGAGGCAGTCCTGTCTTGAAAAAGCGCAGTGGCGGGAGACAGCTTTCTTTTAACACTAAATTGCGGATACATCCATCAGTGGATGTCTGGAATCCCGGCAAATGTAACGTCTGAAGGTGCGCTGCCACAATTGGAAATCCGAGATGGCCTGGGAGCCCGTCAAGCCACTGGCTTGTTGGTGACTATAGCGCCGTGGCGTTACAAGGCGTGGCTGTTTCTCTACCACAGCCTTGAAAGGACTGAAGTCTAAAGGATTTGAACGCCGGACCAGAGTATTTCCGTCTTGGTACCGGTGGAGGCAATGGCAGGAAACTAGACTCCCCCCCCCCCCACCTTGGCCTGAGAAATGCATTTGTCCAATTTAGGACCAAACAACTTCTGGCCACCGTATTCTTTTGACCTCTGACTCCGCTTGCCAAGAACGCAGCCAGAGAACTTGTCGTGCTGTAACTAGCGACGATGAAAAGCGAGAAGCGAGCTAACAGCCGGCAGCAGAAGCTGTACATAGATACTCAGCCGCTTCTCAGATTTGATTAACGATAAGTATAACGTGATCGTCATTGTTCCCATACAAAGAGCGCCTTAGTGACCGAAATCTTTCTTACGTCTGAAGGGTCTTTATAAGGTTTGACACAGACGAATCCACCAATGGCGGATTCTCCAATGTAGATGTCACTGTGTGGAAACGGGTAAGTAGAAAGTATAGAACCGGTTATTCGGTTATTTTGTGTTTCTACTAACATCTTATTAAGATATCCTAAATAAGAACCCCATTGGAGATCTCTGTCGTTTAGTAAATACGACTTATTATATGTTAGAGGCTCCTTAGTCTCTGTAAACTTCAGAGACTGACGCACTGGTCATTATCAATGTCTGGGCTGTCAAAAACTGCACTCTCTGACTGCTGGTCTAATGTGCCCTTCTCACCCTTATTTAGCGCCGTGAGGTTTGGCATAGAATTGTCAGACTGCAACATAGCAGAAAACGGTTAAATTAGAAGACCAATTAAATTAATACCTTGTTACCCAAAGTGAAGTTGGACCTTTGCAACGGCTGAGACTTAGATTTGGCGGTCTCATCCGAGACTCCGCTCTTGCCGCTCGTGTCGAGCGGCGGCCAATTCTAATTGCAACCCAGCCATTACATTTGCGTAACATAGGAATGAAACCGGGTTCCGGAGTGGAAACCTACAAAACATATTGAACATGTGGTAGATTCATGTACAGACATTGCAGTAAAACTTCTTTTTTAGTCTTTGCTGGTGCCGTACTCATTATGCAGACAGACAACACAATAAACAAAGACAGACACATGCACGACTCAGTAAAATTGTTACTTAAGGTGTGTAATATACATATATATATGGCCAAAGTGCATTCACATGGTCAGCCTATATGAAACCTGAACCAAAAATTCCCACTAACACCCCTGCGCCTCCGGTGGAGTAGAGATGTAAGACAGGGACGTTCTGGAATTACAAACAGGAAGAACCAGGAAGCATGGTTAAAATGGCCCCCATGCCATGCTTACAGTGATAAACACAGGTCAGGTTACAATACATGCCTCCTGTGTTTAATATAGGCTCAATAGTCTAGTAATATAACCTATGGTGCATATGAATCTGGCAGCCTTTGTTAGTGCATGAGCACAGAAAAAAACACTGAGGTACTCGGGGATATGGAGGGGTGGAGAGTTCTAAATTTAAATATTCAGTGCCCTGTTTCCTGCGGAAGCCGTCCATATCCCAAGAGTACTCCAGTGACCCCTAGTGGATGAAAAATTAAAGATTTTTCAGGGCTGCCCAGACCTGTTAGAAAAAAACCGAGCTCTCACTGCCTGGAGGCGGGGTTTATAAGGGAGGCCACAATGCATCCTGGGAAAGTCTAAAGCTTTAGCCTGTTGGTGCCTCTAGATCAAGATCCACTCTACTCCCCAATGTTTTCCTGTGGAAACCAACAACCTTTAACCCCACGCCCCCTAGTGCCTAGCTCCAACCCCCTCCCTGGCCCTAACCCCAACAGTGACCCTGATACTTGCGTTCAGAATACTGGCTGACAGTGATCCAGCACCGGTCTACTGAGTTGTGTCTGTCACATAACCGTCGGCATCCCAATATATTTATATGTGTGTGTTTATATAATATATATATATATATAGGAGCGCCTGAGTGGATGCAGAACATAATATTGTATACATGTTATTATCCTTTGGCAATAATAAGAAATATCAGTTAGCACAGTTACTTAAATATAATGTGGAGCGTAAAATAGCATTTCCCACTAATGTTAATATTTGAGTGAATTTAACACTTTAAGCAGATCAGCTAGTTGCATTTATTGTGTTGGCAAGAATGCACATTGGTCTTTTAAATATGTATTTTCTAAGAGTATCACCCTGTTGTATGAATAATAAGTTTTAAACCATTAAATACTGTCAAAATGAGAAATAATCTACTGAGAAATAATCTCCATGGAGCACATTATCTAGTACTGTATAAGTAACGTTATTAGGCAGTGTAGGTGCAGTGTACAATTCCTAGAAACAGATTAAGTGTGTATAAATGTTAGATCTGAGGCTGGTTCTATGCTGCATGTGTTGCCTTACCTAGAGCCCAGTTCTTTCGCTCATAGATATCTTCCATCAATTCAGTAATTATTTTAATTTTGTTCTCTATCTTAGTCTGTTCCAAGCGTAACTCTTCCCTTGAGGTTAATCTGTTTGCTGAAGTGTGCTCCATAGTTTCTATAAGAGACTTTCCTTCATTGATCACTGTATCCACTGTAAGTTGAAAAAACTGTAGATACTTTCTGTAGGCCTTGTTTTGCTCTCTATGTTTCTCATGGGCAGTGTGATTTTCATAATTTTCTCTCACATCTTGTAATTGAATTTCCTCAATATTTTTCATGGTTGGAGTTGCAACTTCTTCTGGGTCTTCTTCAATTTCTAGCGGGTCAGAGAATGTCATCACTTTTGAAAATTTCACTCCACATAAGTCACATTGGGTTCGGTCAACATATGCCCTTTTAAAATTATCTGGAATCACCTCTTCCATGTGCGTTTTCGACATGTGATTGGTAGCCTTTTTCCACTTTATACAGATGTATGCAACAAGAAATACCGTATGCATCTTTCGTGAGGCAATTTGCTTTTCTACATCAGCTGCCATGGCTGCCAAGAGATCAACTTTCTCTTCCTCAAATTCTTCTTGCTCATTATCCATGGAGAAGGGTTTAACATTTTGAATATTGTATTGAACGTAAGAAAACTTTCTAAACTTGAATTTATCATCAAAGTAAATTCCACGTACTTGCCCTTTGCTATACATTATGTCCCACCTCCATGAACATTCCACCAAGCGTTCATCATCACGTTGTCCCAGCAATTCTTGGAGCACGGAAATCAGATCTTCGGTATTCTCAGTTGAAGCAACTTTGTCAACAGCACTAATCAACCTACTTGGAACTCTTGAGGGGAATTCATTTATTAGAGATATCAGCTTGTTCTGGATCATTGGAATATAGTTTGTGAGTATAGGTCTTGCTTTTTCATTAACAACACCAGTAAGATTTACCATCATTACTAACCAAAGCACTAATGTTCTTTCAGCTTCTCCTGAAGTAACACAATCTACACAACTGAATGCATCAAGAAGAACATTGAACTCCGTATTCTCTTCACCAACAAGAACAGCAGCAAGATAAAAAAGATGATGCCTGAACTCCCATGTAAGCTGACGAAGATCCTTTGGTTTGTATTCCCACAAGATGGCATATGTATCTTTCAGAGAACCTTTCTTTCCAAACATGAATTCCCAATAGTGGAGAATGGAAATGTAACTTTTTGGAAGTACAACTGTAGCCTCCTTGCAAAATCGCATCAGTGTGGCACTACAGAGAATAAACTGGAACTCTAGAAGCATCACTGTGTTTCCGATGTTAGGAATCAATGGCTCAACACATTTCCTGACTAGCAAATTCATAAACCTGTAAAAATGTCGCTTGCAGCTATCTGGGTCTCTGGTCACATACAGCTCCTGTAAAGAAGTTTGTAGCAGCCGAAAAAAATGGATGTGAGTCACTTTTGATGAAATGCTTGATTTTTCAGGTTTCAGCATGCCGTGTCTGCCTTCGGGATACTTTATGCGGTTACCAATTCCTTGTGAATAATGAACCTTCCTGTTCTGCTTGTTATACTCCTCGCTATAAGCTCTCTCCTCCATTTCAAGGAAACGCTGCAGACTATGTGGATACCGTGATTGTAAGCTACATATCTGCATTACTTTTAGCCAGAAGTCAGTTGACTCTCTTCTACTTCGTTTATCTTCTGTGAAGAGGGAGCCCAGGAATTTGTTTAGCATGGTTATTCCTGGCACTGGAAATTTGAGAAGGACATCTCTGCACATTTTTGAGTTTTCTGAAAGTACACGAAGATGGAAATGTTTAGAGAAAACAAGCCTTAAAAATGAATTGCAGTAATTATACCCATGAGCTTTGACAATTTCTTCGAGATCATCAGAGAAATCTTTGGATATGTTTTGTGCTTCAACCAGCAATCCACAAATAGTGATTAAATTGACTTTAGACTGCAATATTTTTCTCAACTGAAAATGTTGTAAAGGCTCGTGCACATTTTTCATCTGCAAACTTTGACAATTTTCATCTGTACACTCTAGACCTATTATGTACTTGTCACAAACATCTGGGTAAGGGTTTCCTAGGACCATTTTAGATATTTCAAATAGCTTTTTTAGAAAGTGATTTTGCAACCACAACTTCACATCTTTGAGTTCTACCGGTTCCTTATCCTCTTCTACTTTTATTTGTAAAAATCTTGCCCCTTCATGTTGAAGAATAGAGCATTGGTGTTCATCCACTTGTACAAGGCCATAAAATTCTAGACAGTACTTCACCATCTCCCGCTCTGCATTACTTTTTGTATCCTTTAATGCTTTTAGGAGTGTCACCAGAGACTCAAGACCATATGAAGCCAATGTCAATAGTTTAGGGTTGGACTCATCACAGATTGAAGCTTCAAGGAGTGCTTCTACAACACCAGCATGATGAGATGATTTCTTGAAATAAAAAAATGATTTCCTGATTTTTTCAAAATCACTCTCCAAAATTCCTTGAAGGAGGATAGTCTCCGAGGCTTCAACTTGGTTGTTTGTGTCTGTAAAGAGCTGCAGAGCCTCGGAAAGAATTGTGCCAGGGTTTTTACCGTTTGCTATGCTGTGACGAGCTGCTGCAAGCAAGCAGGATGCTCGAAACGCTCTCCTTCTTGTCAGGTCTGCTGCTTCTAACAACCTGCCATTCTCTCGCATAAAACATGCTGCTTCTTCACATCTGTTCTTACTCTTAAGCAAGTCAGCTGCTTCACTCCAGCATCTTCGATTCTTAAGGAAGACCAACTGATCTTCAACGTCAAGTTTAGAAAGCATTTCACTCATTTTTTTGAGTTTATTGTTTCTGAAGTATTCTGCAGAAGCTTCTAAATAGAACTGTTTCTCATTGAACTGTAATGGTGCATCAGGATGCTTCCTGTGGTGCCTACAAATACATGGAATAAACAGTAGGTAAGACAATGCAATCTTATAGGCTCATGAAAAATGTAAAGAGAGCATCTTGTGTGATGAGTGAGTTTTAGTCATTATTCATTATACTATTAATTATACTAGTGAGTTCTAGTCATTATTCACCTTTCAATAACATCAGCAGCTTCTTCATACATCTTCCCATGGTAATACAGGTTAAGTGCTGCTTCAAATTCTCCACTCTGCTCATACAACTGGGCAGCAACTTTGTTCTCTTGTGCTTTCTTGTAGAAGTAAGCTGCATCTTTGGTCTACAACACAAAGGACATTTAAAAATAAACAAAGCAAATAGATCGATAAATTGTATCCAGCATTTAGCCAAAACAGCCAGCACAACAATATGGTAACCAATAAAGTGAAAATGTATTGTGCAATCAAACAAAATGAAGCCATCAAGCCCTATAACAGCAGCATAAACTTATCAGGTACATGACATCATCCAGAAAGAGCTTGCTTTAGCCCAACAGCCATTTGGAATAAAAAAATGAGCTGCTGAAAAAAATGAGCCACAAACAATGAGCTGCTGAAAGTCACTCAAACCACAACATGTGCATATTGTTGCTAGTATATTCTACACGTAGCTTTATGCCATTTGTCGTACTTATCAGTAAAGGATTTTAATTCTCTCATTAGATGTCAGAAAACTGTATGGTCCGAAACCAAGTGTGCTGGACAAATCACAATGGAAGTCAGGGGGCGTAATTTACGAAGCGCTTGATGTGCACTGTAAACACCTTTGGTTTTCAACTGTGCAGCAAAATAATCCACATCAAGGTTCACGTCTACTCTCAACTCTGGAGAGACGCATATGCAAACTGGGTTTGAGATTCTAAAGTATAAATGTTCTATCTAAGTCCGAACATGTATGATTTTATTAAACATTTCGATTTTTCTACTCTATATGCACGGTTTGAACTTCCCTTATAGCTTATATAATGTGATGAAGGTAGCGGAACACTGGATCTGTTTTTTTAAAAAGCCGCAAAATGAAAGGGCAATTAATTGAAGTGCAAAAATCACAGCTTTAAGATGGTGTACTATCCAAGATCTTTTGTGGAGTTTAGGAGACCATGCTGCTACCTATACCAGTTTCACACCAAGCGGATAGTCCTGGTTATTGCCGGTGAAACCAGGGTTCTAGCTCAGTGTGAAGGGCTTGACCTGGGTTGTGCATCCCGGGTCCTCTGGGTCCACTATCCGGGTCACAACCAGGGTGAATTCCACATCCAACCCGGGTAGGCTTCAGTGGGAATGGCAGGACCGTGTCGCGCTAAAAGGCGGCTGATTGGCTATCATTGGCAAAGCACATGGCACCTGCCAACAGCACAGAAGGTGGCAGACGCGGGTGCAGTGTGAACGTAGTCACCTTGGGTCCAATGTGCAAGGGGTGTTTGTAATGCTGTGCTTGGTCAGTGGCATACTGTAGATGTGGCTCCAGCTGCAAACTTTATATATAAACAAAACGGATTATTACCAGAAACTGGGGAGAGAATCCTGGTAGAAAAATTAGAATACAGGTTGAGTATCCCATATCCAAATATTCCGAAATACGGAATATTCCGAAATACGGACTTTTTTGAGTGAGAGTGAGCTAGTGAAACCTTTGTTTTTTGATGGCTCAATGTACACAAACTTTGTTTAATACACAAAGTTATTAAAAATATTGTATTAAATGACCTTTAGGCTGTGTATATAAGGTGTATATGAAACATAAATGAATTGTGTGAATGTACACACACTTTGTTTAATGTACAAAGTTATAAAAAATATTGTCTAAAATTACCTTCAGGCTGTGTGTATAAGGTGTATATGAAACATAAATGCATTCTGTGCTTATATTTTGGTCCCATCACCATGATATCTCATTATGGTATGCAATTATTCCAAAATACGGAAAAATCCGATATCCAAAATACCTCTGGTCCCAAGCATTTTGGATAAGGGATACTCAACCTGTATTGGTAACCACGTCTGTGACTGGCTTACTTGCATATACATAAAGATGTGTCCTCATGCAACTAGCCTCAATATCCCATGCACTATGAGATGTGTGGCGTGAGTGAATTGCCAGTTCCCATGCTAACATTTGGCATCTTTTTGTTGCTGAAAGTGCATCGCTATGCAAATAAGACACACAAGTAGACTCTCCTGATTAAAATGATATGTGGCATGCCTATATTATGTGTGTGACTGTGGCGGTCTCTGCATACAAAATAGTACGTTACAGTGTCAGTGGCTGATTTCCAGGCAAACACTGTAATGTCGCATTTCGTATGCAGATAGAGCTGAAGAATATAGGTATGCCACATATGTTAATGAGCAGAGTCTGTTTGTGTGTCTTATTTGCATAGCGATGCACTTTCAGCAAATAAAAATAAATAAAAAATAAGACGCATAGTGATACGAATAAGATGCATTTACTGGGGGAAAAATGCACAAAAAGATGCCCGGTGTAGTAAGCGTACTCATGACTAGGCGCAGACTAGGAGGGCTGTTTAACGGGACTGCACCAACAATGTATGAGGACACATCTGTAGCAGTCCATCTTAGGGTAAACCTGGCAGTAGGAATTATAACTACAGTGAAATGGAAGGAATAACTATAAAGCCACAAATGTACAACACAATGAGCTGTTGGAAGTACTGTAGTAATTTGATCATAGATACTGCAGCTGCTAGCGTGGCCAATCACATTTCCAGTTCGGTTACCAGTTACCTTTTCAAGTTTTTTGCAAAGTTCTCCACAAAGTTTAAACTTATTGGCCTTCATTAGACATTTCAGAGCCAGTTTTGCTTCTTTGCATTCTAAGTAGGTCTTGGCAAGCATCATGTATCCCATTTGTTTTTCCCTGTGGTTAAACATATAACACAAATTACACAAATACATTAACAGTAGTGTCTATTAATCACCACTTGGGTTACAGTTCATAATGTAGAATATATTTTGCCTGTACACGTTCCTGGTCACAAGAGATAAAAAGGCAGACACTTTACATCTTCTCTGACCAAGTGAACAGGAGAGGTGTAATGTCGGTGCTGACCTTGGACTGGCTTTTCTAGACTGCAGCTGTAATACTTCATCATGGGCAAAGGCAAGTTTCTCTTTCTCCAATGCTTCACCCTTTTGGTAACACTTTGCAGCAACCTGAAAAAATAGGATTTTAATACCTACCGGTAAATCCTTTTCTCCTAGTCCGTAAAGGATACTGGGAATAAATTTAGTACCATGGGGTATAGATGGGTGCACTAGGAGCCTTAGGCACTTAAAGAATTTGATAGTGTGCGCTGGCTCCTCCCTCTATGCCCCTCCTACCAAACTCAGTCTAGGAAACTGTGCCCGAGGAAACGGACATACTTTGAGAGAAGGATAGATAAGGAAAGTGGTGAGATTACGATACAGCACACAGAACATTAGGAAAGTCATTCTAGCCAAACTTGAAACATGAACAGCAACAGCTGAACAAACCAGAATACTTAACCAAGTAACAGTGCAGGAAGAATGAAGCACTGGGCGGGTGAGAAAAGGATTTATCGGTAGGTAATTAAAATCCTATTTTCTCTTACATCCTAGAGGATACTGGGAATCAATTTAGTACCATGGGGAAGTACCAAAGCTACCAAAGTGGGTTGACCAAACTGAAGGTCCCCAGAGGCCAAAGTATCGAACTTTTAAAACTTTGCAAACGTGTTCGAACCTGACCAAGTAGCTGCTCGGCAGAGCTGTAAAGTCGAGACACCCCGGGCAGCCGCCCAAGAGTATGAACAGCGAGTCGGATTTTCTGTGACAAGCTGTTCTCTTTACATAAACCTTCAAAGCCCTCACAACATCCAAAGACTTTGAAGTAGCCAAGGTGTCCGTCACAGCTGGAACCACAATAGGTTGGTTGATGTGAAAAGCGGACACCACCTTAGGAAGAAATTGCTGACGAGTTCTGAGTTCAGCTCTGTCCTCATGGAAAATTAAGTAGGGACTCTTGTGAGACAACGCCCCTAGCTCCAACATACGTCTTGCTGAGGCCAAGGCTAACAGTGTGATGGTCTTCCACGTAAGGTACTTTACGTCAACCTCCTGTAACGGTTCAAACCAGTCCGATTGGAGGAACTGCAGCACCAAATTTAGATTCTCAAGGTGCCGTGGAGGCACAAAGGGAGGTTGGATGTGCAGAACACCTTTCAAGAACGTCTGGACCTCAGGGAGAGAAGCCAATTGTTTCTGAAAGAAAATAGACAAAGCCAAAATCTGGACTTTAAATCGAGCCTAGACGTAGACCCACATCCACTCCCGACTGCAGAAAAAGCAGGAGACGTCCCAGATGAAATTCCACCGCAGAACATTGTCTGCTCTCACACTAAGAGACAAACTTCTTCCATATACGGTGGTAATGTTTAGACATTACCCCCTTCCTGGCTTGGATCATAGTTGGGATGACCTTGTCAGGAATCCCTCTCCTGGCTAGAATCAGCTAGTCAACTTCCATGCCGTTAAACGTAGCTGCAGTAAGTCTTGATAGACGCACGGGCCCTGTTGCAAAAGATCCTAACGAAGAGTTAGAGGCCACGGATCTACTATCAGCATTTCGAGAAGGTCCGCGTACCAGGCCCTTCGAGGCCAGTCCGGAGCAATGAGGATTGCTTGAACCTCTTCTTTTTTTATTCTCTTCAGAAATCTTGGGATCAGAGGAAGTGGAGGAAACACGTACCCCAGCTGGTAGACCCACGGAGTTGTCAGAGAGTCCACCGCCACTGCTTGTGGGTCTCTCGACCTGGAACAATACCGCTTGAGCTTCTTGTTGAGTCGAGAGGCCATCATGTCTATTCTGTGGATATCCCCACCAATGTGTAAACCACCTGAACACCTCCGGGTGCAGGTCGTATCTGCTGAGGAAGTCTGCTTCCCAGTTGTTTACTCCCAGAATGAAAACCGCCGACAATGCCACGGCGTGTTTTTCCGCCCAGAGGAGAATTCTTGACAACTCTGACATTGCTGCTCTGCTTTTCGTTCCGCCCTGTTGGTTTATGTACGTTACCGCCATTACATTGTCTGACCAGACCTGAATGGCTTGAGTCCGAAGTAGAGATGAAGCCTGCAGAAGGGCGTTGTAGATTGCCCTGAGTTCCAAGATGTTTATTGGAAGGACGACTTCCTGACTTGACCATCTTCCTTGAAACTGTACCCCCTGGGTGACTGTTCCCCAACCTCTGAGGCTAGCGTCTGTGGTTAAAAGAATCCAATTCTGAATCTTGTACCTCCAACCCTCAACGAGGTAAGAAGTCTGTAGCCACCACAGAAGGGAGAGTCTGGCCTTTTGACGACAGACAGATCCTCTGGTGCATGTGAAGATGCGTTCCGGACCATTTGTCCAACAGATCCAGCTGGAAGGGCCTCGCATGAAACCTTCCGTACTGAAGTGCCTCGTAAGAGGCAACCATTTCCCCCAGAAGGCGAATGCACAGATATCCGGGTTGGCTTCAGGACAGCCCGCACCATCAACTGGGTTTCCATAGCCTTTTCCAAGAGAAGGAACACTCTCTGAGACTCTGTGTCCAGTATCATTCCCAGGAAGGAGAGCCTCTGCGTCGGTTCCAGGTGAGATTTTGGTAAGTTCAGAATCCACCCGTGATCCAGGAGTAGTTTGGTTGAGAGTAAAATGCTGTCCAACAACCGCTCCCTGGACGGAGCCTTTATCAGAAGATCGTCCAGGTACGGAATTACGTTCACTCCCTGTTTGCGGAGTGAACTCTCTCTCTGCCATCACTTTGGTGAACACTCTGTGTGACGTAGAGAGACCAAATGGCAGGGCCTGGAACTGGTAGTGGCAGTCCTGCAGCGCAAACCATAGATAAGCCTGATGAGGCGGCCAAATCGGAATTTGAAGGTATGCATCCTTGATATCCAGAGATACTAGGAATTCCTTCTCCTCCAGACCTGAGATCACCGCTCTCAGAGACTCCATCTTGAATTTGAACACTCGTAAGTAGGGGTTCAATGACTTGAAGTTCAAAAATCGATCTTACCGAACCATCCGGCTTCGGTACTACAAACAAGTTGGAATAATATCCCTTGTTTTGCAGATGAGGTGGAACTGGAACAATGGGGGTAATTCTGAGTTGATCGCAGCACCAAGTTTGTTAGCAATTGGGCAAAACCATGTGCACTGCAGGGGGGGGGGCAGATATAACATTTGCAGAGAGAGTTTTTGGTGGGTTATTTGGGTGGGTTATTTTGTGTCTGTACAGGGTAAATACTGGCTGCTTTATTTTTACACTGTAATTTAGATTTCAGTTTGAATACACCCCACCAAAATCTAACTCTCTCTGCACATGTTATATCTGCCCCTCCTGCAGTGCACGTGGTTTTGCCCAACTGCTAACAAAATTGCTGCTGCGATCAACTCAGAATTAGGCCCAATGACCTGAGTCTGTACCAGTTTTTGAATGGCGTCCTGTAAGGTTACACTTACTTCCTGTGAAACTGGTAAGCCTGATTTGAAGAATCCGTGAGGTGGGAGCTCCTGAAACTCCAGTCTGTAGCCCTGGGAAATAAGATCTATGACCCAGGAATCCTGGCATGATGTTGTCCAGATGTGACTGAAGAATTGTAGTCGGGCTCCCACCTGCCAGTCCTCCAGGCATCGCGGCCCACCGTCATGCTGAAGGCTCTGAGGAAGCAAAGCTTGAACCCTGCTCCTGTGAACCGGCAGTTGCTGGTTTTCGTGGTTTACCTCTAGCACCTCTGGTGGCTGTAGAAGAACATCTGGCTTTGCCCTTAAACTTGGCAGTCCGAAAGGACTGTAGATTAGGTCCTGAGTAGGCCTTCCTGACTGGGGAGCTGCAGAAGGAAGATACGTAGACTTACCCGCAGTAGCTTTGGAGATCCATTTGTCTAGTTCATCTCCAAATAAGGCCTCTCCTGTGAAGGGTAGGCCTTCCACACCTTTCCTGGAGTCCGCATCAGCAGTTCACTGGCATAGCCACAAGCATCTGTGTGCCGACACTGCCATGGCAGTGGTGCGTGCATTAAGCAATCCGATTCCTTTTATGGCTTCCATCATAAAATTCGCAGAGTCCTGTATATGTTGCAGGAGTAAAATAATCTCCCCCTGGGACAGGGTATCTAAACCCTCAATTAGGTTACCTGACCATTTGGCGATGGCCTTAGTAATCCAACCACATGCTATAGTGGGTTTCTGGGTGAGTGTATTGTCAATTGTACGATCAGCCGTGTCTTTTAGGGAGGCTGCACCCGGGAGAGGCAATACAATTTTCCGTGACAGCCTGGATACTGATGCATCCACTGTCGGTGGATTTTCCCATTTTTTCCTATCCTCAGGAGGAAAAGGAAAAGATGATACAACCTTTTAGGGATCTGAAATTTTCTATCAGGATTAACCGGGTATTTAGTTCTTTTGACACAGGAAAAGTGTCTGAGGATTTATTTTTTATATTAAAATAAGATTCCTCAGTCTCCTCTGTTACCTTATCAGGGATATGCAGAACTACTCTGATAGCTTCTATTAGAGCCTGTATTCCCCATGATAGAGTAGACTCCCCCACCTCTGAGTCCACTTCCCCCTCCTCCATGTCTGACCCCCTCATCATCAGAGTCAGATTGCAGGATATGGGCTAAAGGACGTTTTTGCGGACAAAAGGCAGGGGACCGAGACGCTGGTTTGGGTACCTGTCTCTGTTCATAAACACAGTCTTTGAAGTTTGAAGTATTGCGTCTCTTTCTCATTGCGGGACAATTTAGTAGAAATATTGGAAAACATTCCCCTAATGGAATCCAGCCAAGCTGTTTCTGCCCCGCTAGCCTGGGAAGGCAAACTGCACTGAGTACACTGTAGTGAACCCCCTGGAGAAGAGGAACACTGTGCCTTACATGAAACACACTCTTTGTCTGACATATTGTGACAGTGACAACACACACACACACAGGAAAAGGTTAAATGCACAAGTAACCCACAAAGAGCCCTTCTGGAGAGACGCAGAGATAGCCTGGAGCCAGCACACAGCGCCCTTACTGCTAATGCCAAGCTTAGCCGGGTCGCAGACTAAGTACCCAGATTGGGGACTTTGTACACTAGTAAGCGCTCCCCCCCTGCTATGCCCCCCTGGTACCGCTGAAGTAATCTGGAGTCACTCCGGAGGAGCTGCGCTTCCCTGTCAGTCAGCGTCTGTGTCCACTGCAGAGGAAAAATGGCACTGGTGAGCTGCTGGATCTGCGCATAGTGAAGCCCCGTCCCTTCAACGGCACGCAGTCTTCCCGCTTTTTTATACTGGCTGAGGTAATTTTAGTGCTTAAAATGGAGTTAGTCGCCTTTTAAGTCTGTAATGCCAGTCTTGGTACTGTGTACACCCGTAGTGTACTTAGACTCAGTTCGCTTCCTCAGAAGCGGTGCGTCAGCACTGTGTACCGAGTCTGGAGAGTCACCCGCCCCCTGTAAAAGCCGTGCATCTCTGTACCCTAATGCCTCCATAATGGCCGGCGACCCGCTAACCGGGACGTCGGCTTAGTACTCACCACTCTTCTATCTTCTGGCTCTGTTAGGGGTGGCGGCGTGCTGCGGGAAAGTACGCTTGGTGTGGTGGGGCATGCAAATAGTTCCCTCAGGAGCTAGTGTCCTGTCAGCGGGGAACGGGACCATTAACCCTTCAATAGGTTGGGCCATTCCCCCCCCTCCCCCTAAGCCCCACGAAGCAGGCAGGCTGGTGCCATACAGTCCTGCCTGGAAATGACAAACGGATAAAATAAATGCAGAAAACTCTTCAGGAGCTTCCAGCGACGTGACCGGCTCCTCCGGGCACATTTTCTAAACTGAGTCTGGTAGGAGGGGCATAGAGAGAGGAGCCAGCGCACACTATAAAATTCTTAAAGTGCCCAAGGCTCCTAGTGAACCCATCTATACCCCATGGTACTAAATGGATTCACAGTATCCTCTAGGACGTAAGAAAAGTACATATTATTCATATTAGATAGTTAATCTTTATGTAGAACTTAAAGTTTTGAATTTAGATGCTGTTTTACACACATCATGGACTGTTCCAATCATACATTGTTATGTGGAACATATGTGTAATACAAACAAAGCAATAGGAGCATTCAGCTGGTACTGACATACTGTATCAACAAATATCGAACAAAGACTTCTATAAAGCAACTTGCACAAGGCATACCTTCCAACAGTGATGGTTGGCATAATAATCTCCTTGAGAAATCCATTCTTTTTTAGTGGAAGTTTTCACAAACATATTATCATCAATATCTGGGTAAAAAGATAATACTTTTAATATCTACTGTATATATTATATAGAAAACAGGATATAAATGCTTATTTTTACATCATAAAGACCCAGTGGTTTCATTTAACATTATTCACTCATCTTCGGTCAATTTGAAACTATACTAATCTAGTTATAACTTGTGAACATAAAATATAATACACTAATCTCATTTACCACATTGTGTATGACATATAATGAAACAGGGGTGCGGAGCCATGGAATGGTATAACAAGCCACATCATTTATCATGCTGCGGGTCTTGGAATAGACTTCATGTAAAATACTATAGAGAACACATTGTGTACACATTTTCTCTTATTGATTCGTTGCTTTAGGCTTTAGCTACTCTATTTCTAATATGATTCCATGTCGACCTACACAAAGAAACATAGAATTTGACGGCAGGTGAGAATCACATGGGGGTCAATACATAACACGTGATCAAATTATATATTTTCTGGTTGCTTGACAGTTTTACATTTTTTTATTTTTCGTCAATTATCTCCCCTATATGCCAATAGTTCAAACAATAGGGCATTAATACACTGCTCAAAAAAAGAAATCTGAATGAATGAAATATTCTTATTAAATACTTTTTTCTTTACATAGTTGAATGTGCTGACAAAAAAATCACACAAAAATTATCAATGGAAATCAAATTTATTAACCCATGGAGGTCTGGATTTGGAGTCACACTCAAAATGAAAGTGGAAAAACACACTACAGGCTGATCCAACTTTGATGTAATGTCCTTAAAACAAGTCAAAATGAGGCTCAGTAGTGTGTGTGGCCTCCACGTGCCTGTATGACCTCCCTACAACCCATACAAGTGGTTCAGGTAGTGCAGCTCATCCAGGATGGCACATCAATGTGAGCTGTGGCAAGAAACGCCGGGATCCCGACATTCGGCAACCAGAAGACCACCCGAATGTCCTTGTTCTGCATGCTGTATCATCCTCTTCCCCCCCAGGCACTACTGTCCATCATACACAAACGCAACTGTGTGTATTTGATCCTGACTGCGAGAGGGACAGTCTTGCTCACTTGGACTTCTTCATATACTGTAGTTAAGTATATTTTAATCTTGCGCTTTGACAGAGGATCAAATCGTTGGTAGCTCCTGGTCCCAGGAACTTGTTGGCAGCTGTTAAATCTTTCGCTCAGTTCTTCAGCATGAGCTTCTTCAAGAAATGGGTTTACTACAGTATGCCGGCGCCGGGATCCCGACAGCCGGCATATCAAGTGCCACCCCCAGAAACAACTGGCGGTACTTCCGGATATACAGACATTCCTGAAGGGTGTTCTTCGCATTTAACCACCCTTTGTCCCTCCAACGGCTCTGTGGGATCTCAATGTGGTATTGACCTTTCTCCAGTCGGACTGGTTTGAACCCTTGCACAGGATGGACTTAAAATATCTTACATGTAAGACTGTTATGTTGCTGGCTTTAGCCTCTGCTAGTTGTGTGTCAGACTTGGGGGCCTTATCCTGTAAGAGCCCATATTTGATATTTCACGAGGATAGGGCGGAACTCAGGACTCGCCCGCAGTTTTTGCCGAAAGTGGTTTCGGCCTTTCACATTAATCAACAGATAGTGGTTCCGATACTGTCTGATACGCAGGTTGCTCCAAAGTACTTGGACGTTGTGAGTGCTTTGTGGATTTACGTCAAGAGGACAGCTCAGCACAGGAAGTCTGATTCGCTGTTTGTCCCTTATGACGCTACCAAAATTGGATGTCCTGCTTCTAAGCAGTCCATTGCTCATTGGCTCAGATTGACCTTTCAGCAAGCCTATTCTTTGGCTGGGATGGTATTCATGTGACCGGCGGTTGGGAGACCGACGGTCACATGACCTCTACCAACATCCCGACCCCTCACTATCCAGACTGTCGGCATGCAGACCAACAGGGAATATTTCCACTCGTGGGTGACCACGACACCCATAGAGTGGGAATAGAACCCGGTTGCCACCGAGCCGGCAAAGGGCTTTGCTGCACTTGCCCCTCCCCACCGGTCAGCCATACCACACCCCTTCGGCCACTAACAGACTTATATATACTGTTTTCCAATCTTATTTGCCACTTTTCTTGGGGGTTCAGGATGCTTTCATCACTTTTTCATGCACTTTACCAAAATTATACGCTGCAAAATTAACGTTTTATTGCAATAAATATTTTCTAACTGAATTGCGAAGGTCGTGGGAGCACTGAAAATAGCCCTCAAAAACAGGAAATTAATACCTACCGGTAATTCCTTTTCTCGTAGTCCGTAGTGGATACTGGGATGACATTAGTACCATGGGGTATAGATTGGGTCCATTGGAGCCTGGCGCTTTAAGAAATCATTAGTGTGTGCTGGCTCCTCCCCTCTATGCCCCTCCATCAGACTCAGTCTAGGAAAACTGTGCCCGAGGAGACGGACATACCATGAGAGAAGGAAATACAACGAAAGCGGTGAGGTAACGAACCAACATACAACAGTAATAAAGGATAGCAGTGCTAACCAGAACAGAGGATAGCAACGCTAACAATAACAAAGGATAGCAACGCTAACAATAACAAAGGATAGCAACGCTAAAAATAACAAAGGATAGCAACGCTAACCAAACATGGAACAGGGACAGCAACTGCAGACCCAACCAAGAACACTTACAACCAGGTAAGCAGGAACACGAAGCACTAAGGAGATGCCCAGTATCCACTACAGACTACGAAAAAAGGAATTACCGGTAGGTATTAAATTCCTATTTTCTCTAATGTCCTAGTGGATACTGGGATGACATTAGTACCATAGGGAAGTCCCAAAGCTCCCAGAACGGATGGGAGAGTGCTGAGACCCCTGCAAAACCGCCTGACCAAACTGAAGGTCATCTCTGGCCAAGGTGTCGAACTTATAGAACTTTACAAACGTGTTCGCACCAGACCAAGTAGCTGCACGGCACAACTGTAAGGCCAAGAAGCCCGGGCAGCCGCCCAGGAAGAACCCACCGATCTTGTGGAGTGGGCCTGGATAGAACTTGGCAGTGGCAACACTGCTGAAGGGGTTTGGTATGGCTGACCGGTGGGAAGGGGCGAGTGCAGCAAGCCCCTTGCGGGCTCGGTGGCGACCGGGTTCTATTCCTACTCTATGAGTGTCGTGGACACCCACGAGTGGAAATAGTCCCTGTTGGTCGGCATGCCGACTGTCTGGATAGTGAGGGGTCGGGATGTTGGTAGAGGTCATGTGACCGTCGGTCTCCCAACCGCCGGTCACATGAATATCATCCCTGCCAAAGAATAGGCTTGCTGAAAGGTCAATCTGAGCCAACGAGCATTGGACTGCTTAGAAGCAGGACATCCAATTTTGGTAGCGTCATAAAGGACAAACAGACTTCCTGTGCTGAGCTGTCCTCTTGACGTACTGTAAATCCACAAAGCACTCACAACGTCCAAGTACTTTGGAGCAACCTGCGTATCAGACAGTATCGGAACCACTATCTGTTGATTAATGTGAAAGGCCGAAACCACTTTCGGCAAAAACTGCGGCCGAGTCCTGAGTTCCGCCCTATCCTCGTGAAATATCAAATATGGGCTCTTACAGGATAAGGACCCCAATTCTGACACACAACTAACAGAGGCTAAAGCCAGCAACATAACAATCTTCCATGTAAGATATCTCAAGTCCACCCTGTGCAAGGGTTCAAACCAGTCCGACTGGAGAAAGGTCAATACCACATTGAGATCCCACAGAAGCGTGGGAGGGACAAAGAGTGGTTGAATGCGAAGAACACCCTTTAAGAATGTCTGTATTTTATTATTATTACATTTTATTTATAGGGCGCCACAAGTGTTTCGCAGCGCCGTACAAAGGACAGTACAGGGAGACAAAACTTAGCATAACAATAAATAACAAAAATGGAGTGCAGGTAACAAAGAGCAACACAATTCTCAAAACATAATACAGCTTAGATGTAAGTAGCGAAGGAGTAATCATTGTACTACTTGGGGCTGGCGGCCATAGATAGAGATGAGCCTTTACCAGCAGGAGAGAAAGCAGGTAAAGATGGTCGCTGAGTGAAATGTGTCAAGAAGAGGGTTTAGACAAGAGGAAAGAGGGCCCTGCTCTGAAGAGCTAACAATCTAGTGGGGAGGGGCAACAGACAGATGACATGAGGTGCAAGCAGGTAAGCCTGATGGTGGTATGCGAGCAAAGCAGAGATGTCCAAGGCATGGGGCAGGGGGATGGAGGAGCAACCTAAGGACTAGGTTATGCATTGGAGGGGTACGCTATTTCCGGAAGTACCGCCAGTTGTTCCTGGGGGTGGCACTTGATATGCCGGCTCTCGGGATCCCGGCGCCGGCATACTGTAGAAAAACCCATTTCTGGAAGAATATGAGTTCCCTCACCCAAGGATCCCGGCAGGACTGTGCCCACACATGGGTGAAGTGGTGAAGGCGAGCACCTACCTGAAAGTCGCCCTGCTGCTGGGGCCAACCGTCACGCGGAGGGCTTAGTGGATGAAGATCCAGAGGCCTGGTCCAGAGATCCAGCAGCTGCTGCTTTACGGGACTTGCCGCGACTTTCTCTAGCAGCATTTGAGACACCTCTGGCTCTGCCTCTGAATCTGGCCACACGAAAGGACTGCAGAGAGGGCCCAGTATAGGGATGTCTAGCAGTAGGCGCAGCAGACGGCAGATAGGTAGACTTACCCGCCGTCGCCTGAGAAATCCACTTGTTCAGTTCTTCCCCAAACAAGGCATCCCCTGTAAAAGGAAGATTCTTCACACCTTTCTTGGAATCAGCATCCGCTGACCATTGTTGCAGACATAGAGCCCTGCTAGCCGAGACAGCCGGTTCTGGTATGAATGGTCGACCATGTTATGGTCGACAGTCATTAGGTCGACCACTATTGGTTGACATTGGCATGGTCGACATGGACACATGGTCGACACATGAAAATGGTCGACACGTGAAAAGGTCGACATGCGTTTAACTTTTTTGTGTCGTTTTTTGCGTAATGTGACTGGGAACCCCAATTAGTGCACTGCGTCCCCTCGCATGGCTCGCTTCACTCGCCATGCTTCGGGTATGGTGCCTTCGCTCCGCTACCGCTTCGCTCGGCACAGATTACCGTTCCAATCGTAGTCCACGTGAATCGTAAAGTATGGAAAAGTTCCCCAAAAGAAAAAAAAGTAAAAAAACTCATGTCGACCTTTTCATGCGTCGACCTTTCATGAGTCGACCATTTTCATGTGTTGACCATGTGTCCATGTCGACCATGTCAATGTCGACCAATAGTGGTCGACCTAATGACTGTCGACCATAACATGGTCGACCATGTGAACGGATACCGAGACAGCCATAGCTGTGGTACAGCCATTGATGAGACATCATTCTTTAATGGCCTCACTCATAAAATTTGCAGCATCTTATTATTATATAACCACCTTATTATATTCTCAGACCATTTTACCATGGCCCTAGAAAACAAGATTTATGGCAAGAACTTACCTTTAATTCTCTTTCTGCGAGGTACACTGGGCTCCACAAGGATAGACATTAGGGTGTAGAGTAGGATCTTGATCCGAGGCACCAACAGGCTCAAAGCTTTGACTGTTCCCAGAATGCACAGCGCCGCCTCCTCTATAACCCTGCCTCCCTGCACAGGAGCTCAGTTTTTAGTTAACCAGCCCAATGCAGTAGCAGGAAAAGAGACGACAACGGTTATTAGCCACATACACCACACTCTCAAGACAAGAGAAGCGTCAGCGGCTAATGCCATACCAACCCAAAGAAGCTAAGTGCGTCAGGGTGGGTGCCTTGTGGAGCCCAGTGTACCTCGCAGAAAGAGATTTAACAAAGGTAAGTTCTTACCATAAATCTCGTTTTCTGCTGCGGGGTACACTGGGCTCCACAAGGATAGACATTGGGGATGTCCTAAAGCAGTTCCTTATGGGAGGGGACGCACTGTAGCGGGCACAAGAACCCAGCGTCCAAAGGAAGCATCCTGGGAAGCGGCAGTATCGAAGGCATAGAACCTTATGAACGTGTTCACCGAGGACCACATAGCCGCCTTGCACAATTGTTCAAGGGTCGCACCACGGCGGGCCGCCCAAGAAGGTCCAACAGACCGACTAGAATAAGCTGTAATGTGAGCAGGAGCCGACAGACCAGCCCTCACATAAGCATGTGCAATCACCATTCTAATCCATCTGGCCAAGGTTTGCTTGTGAGCAGGCCAGCCCCGTTTGTGAAATCCAAACAGTACAAAGAGAATCAGATTTCCTAATGGAAGCAGTTCTCTTCACATAGATACGGAGAGCCCGTACCACATCCAAAGACCTCTCTTTGGGAGACAGATCAGGAGAAACAAGTGCCGGAACCACAATCTCCTGGTTAAGGTGGATCGAGGAAACCACCTTAGGTAAATATCCGGGACGAGTCCTAAGAACCGCCCGGTCACGGTGAAATATCAGATATGGGGAACTACAGGACAAGGAACCCAAATCCAACACTCTTCTAGCTGAAGCAATAGCCAGCAGAAACACCACCTTAAGGGAAAGCCACTTAATGTCAGCTGAACTAAGAGGCTCAAACGGAGACTCTTGTAACGCCTCCAAAACCACCAAGTCCCAAGGAGCCACAGGCGGGACATAGGGAGGTTGGATACGCAACACAGCCTGAGTAAAGGTATGCACATCAGGTAAGGTCGCAATTTTTCTCTGAAACCACACCGACAAGGCAGAAATATGAACCTTGAGGGAGGCCAGACGCAGTCCTTAGTCCAGGCCCTGCTGAAGAAAAGCCAACAACTTGGCTATACTAAACTTTGAAGCGTCATAATCGTTAGATGCGCACCAAACAAAGTAAGAATGCCAGACCCTATAGTAAAATCCAAGCAGAAGCCGGTTTCCGGGCCCGCAACATAGTTTGAATGACCGCCTCAGAAAACCCTTTAGCCCTTAAGACGGAAGCTTCAAGAGCCACGCCGTCAAAGACAGCCGGGCTAGGTCCTGGTAGACACAGGGGCCCTGAACGAAGAGGTCTGGGTGTTGTGGAAGTAGAATTGGACGTTCTGACGACAGGCCTTGCAGGTCTGAGAACCAGTGCCGTCTGGGCCACGCTGGAGCTATGAGAAGCAGAATTCCTTTTTCTTGCTTGAACTTCCGAATTACCCTGGGCAGGAGTGACACCGGAGGGAAAACGTACGGCAGCCGAAACCTCCAAGGCACCGCCAGCGAATCCACGAATGTTGCTTGAGGATCCCTTGTCCTTGCTCTGAAGACCGAAACCTTGTGATTGTGTCGAGACGCCATCAGATCTACGTCTGGAAGGCCCCACCGTTCCACTAGGAGTTGAAACACTTCTGGATGGAGGCCCCACTCGCCGGCATGTACGTCCTGACAACTGATAAAGACCGCTTCCCAATTCAGGACTCCCGGAATGAAGATTGCAGATATGGCCGGTAGATTGCGTTCCGCCCAATGTAGAATCCGTGAGACTTCCTTCATTGCCAGACGGCTTCGAGTGCCGCCTTGATGATTTATGTAAGCCACTGTGGTGGCGTTGTCCGACTGCACTTGAACAGGACGGTTCTGAATTAAATGCTGGGCTAGGTTCAATGCATTTTAGACGGCCCGCAATTCCAGAATGTTGATAGAGAGGAGGGACTCCTCCTTGGCCCACCGACCCTGAAGGGAGTGTTGCTCCAGCACTGCGCCCCAACCTCTTAGACTGGCATCTGTTGTTAACAGGACCCAGTTGGATATCCAGAAGGGACGGCCCCTGCACAATTGTCGGTCCTGGAGCCACCAGAGCAGCGACAGACGGACCTCCGGAGTCAATTAAATAATTTGAGACCTGATCCGGTGAGGCAGGCCGTCCCACTTGGCTAGAATCAGCCTCTGGAGGGGGCGAGAATGGAATTGAGCATACACCACCATGTCGAATGCTGATACCATGAGGCCCAGCACCTGCATCGCCGAATGTATAGACACTTACAGACGAGAAAGGAAGCAACGAATCCTGTCCTGAAGCTTCAGGACTTTCTCCTGACACAAGAACAACCTATGGTTGTGAGTGTCCAACAGCGCTCCCAGATGCACCATGCTTTGAGCAGGGACCAGGGAGGATTTCTTCCAGTTGATGAGCCACCCGTGGGCTTGTAGAAACCGGACCGTCATATCTAGATGACATAGGAGAAGTTCTGGGGAATTTGCCAGGATTAACAAGTCGTCCAGATACAGCAGTATCCTGAACCCCTTGACAGCGGAGTACCACCGTCATCACCGCCATGACTTTGGTGAAGACTCACGGAGCCGTTGATAAACCAAAAGGTAATGCCCGAAACTGGTAATGGAGGTTTCCAATAGCAAACCTCAGGTATTGCTGATGTGACGCTGCTATAGGAATATGCAGGTAAGCATCCTGTATATCCAGGGAGACCATGTAGTCCCCAGGTTCCAAGGCCAGAACTATAGAGTGAAGGGTTTCCATACGGAACTTGGAAACCTCCACAAACCTGTTCAATGCCTTGAGGTTGAGAATGGGCCGGGAGGACCCATTCGGTTTTGGGACTAGAAACAGCGGAGAATAGTACCCCCGGCCCCTCTGCGCAAGAGGCACCTGTACTACGACTCCTGTACCCAGGAGGGTCTGTACCACCGAATGTAGAGTGTTTGCCTTTGTCTGGTCCAACGGTACGTCTGTCCGGCAAAATCGATGAGGGGGGTCGGTTTTTGAAGGCTATGGCGTAACCTTGAGTGACGACTTCCCGTACCCAGGCATCTGAAGTGGTCTTCAACCATTCCTGGGTATACTCTAGAAGCCGGCCCCCCACCCTGGGATCCCCCAGGGGGAGGCCCGCCCCGTCATGCGGCAGGCTTATCGGCCTTGGAAGCTGGCTGACGGGCCGCCCAGGCTCTTTTGGGCTTTGGCTTACCAGGTTTGGAAGTGCGGGCCTGCTTGTTGTACGCCTGACCTTTTGCTTTACCTTGAAAGTACAAATAACAAATAAGCAGGTGCGCGGCCAACAGCAGCAGGTAGGAGGAAGGTCAATTCCTCAAAACTAAACAATAGAAAAGAAAATGGGTACAAGCGCTGGCTGAATGAGGTTAGGTTGATATATTATCAATAATAATGAAGGTAATAGTAATAATGATAACAATAATGATAATGATAGTAATAAAAATACGGATGGTTTGTTCTATGTAAAAAGTTAACAGTTTAATAACATACCACATAAGACAATTCTAAAAAGGAGGAATTCCTCTTGCCACTAGGTGGCAGTAAAAGCTTGAATATAGCTTATCTGGACAGAATTAATAGATTTCACATTCTCCAATATTAAAGTTTGTCCAATCCTAAAGGCTAGGACAGCCTCCCTCTGTGCATTCACTGTACTTGGTAAATATTTACCAGATCCCCTTGTTGATGAGCATCAGCCTTGGAACAAGTCCTTAGTGTAGCTGTAGGGGTAAAGCCAGTTGGTAGAGAAATCCAGTGATGGGAGAGAAGTCCAAATTGTGCCAAGGAGGACACGGCTTTTGCGGGCCAGTTAGGAGAACGGAGTCCAGATAGAGCAAATGGGTTCAAGTCCAAATAAGAAAAAGCTCAACGCGTTTCACTGGTATGATCCAGCTTCCTCAGGATTAATATTGGAGAATGTGAAATCTATTAATTCTGTCCAGATAAGCTATATTCAAGCTTTTACTGCCACCTAGTGGCAAGAGGAATTCCTCCTTTTTAGAATTGTCTTATGTGGTATGTTATTAAACTGTTAACTTTTTACATAGAACAAACCATCCGGATTTTTATTACTATCATTATCATTATTGTTATCATTATTACTATTACCTTCATTACTTTTGCTTTACCTGAAGGACGAAAGAGGCAAAAGGAAGTACCTTTAGCCTTCGACACAGAAGGAGCGGTACTTGGCAGACAGGCAGTTTTGGCAGTAGCCAAGTCAGCCACTATCTAATTTAGGTCCTCCCCAAACAGAATATCTCCCTTGAAAGGAAGTACCTCCAGGGTTTTTCTAGAGTCCAGATCCACAGACCAGGATCTCAGCCACAATATCCGGCGAGCCAGGACTGACGTAGTAGAGGCCTTGGCTGCTAGGATACCGGCATCAGAAGCCGCCTCTTTAATATAGCGAGAAGCTGTGACAATACAGTATATGAGTATAAGAGATTTCAGCTTCTAACTCCAAGGCCCATGCTTCAATAGCCTCTGCAGCCCATGTTGCTGCAGTAGTGGGCCTTTGTGCAGCACCCGTGAGGGTGTAAATCTCTTTCAGACAACCCTCCACACGTTTATCCGTAGGCTCTTTTAGAGACGTGATGGTAGTGACAGGTAGAGCTGAGGAAACCACCATCCTAGCCACATGTGAGTCTACTGGAGGAGGCGTTTCCCAATTCTTAGACAGCTCTGGTGCGAGGGGATAGCGAGCCAGCATCTTCTTTTGAGGCACAAACTTCGTACCCGGGTTTTCCCAGGGTTCCTGACGTATATCCACTAGGTGGTCAGAGTGAGATAAAACTTGTTTAACCACCTTCTGACGCTTGAACCTATCTGGTTTCTTAGGAGGGGCGGATGGCTCGGGATCATCCGTAATCTGTAGAATTTACTTAATAGCCTCCAAAAGATCAGGAACATCCACATGTGAACTACCCTCCCCATCAGCAGTATCTGAGTCAGAACCTGTGGGGTCAGTGTAAGTGCCGTCTTCATCCGACGAGGTGTCAGTGACAGCAGTGGATTGTGAGGAGACAAGCGCTCGCTTAGAGGACTCCTTGAGCTTAGGCGAGCGATGGTAAGACTTTTCAGTAGTCAGGGACTGGTTCGACTTCTTCAATTGAGCAGATAAATCGTCCGCCCACAGCGGGTTAGCTGCAGGGACCACATACGGTTGTACCGGCATAGGGGGTCCCATAGGGGATGTTAGTTTATTAACTAGCGTATGTAGAAGCGTGGAAAAAGCGTCCCACGGTGGGTCATTATGTACCTCCGTTGCCACAGTCCCACTGGGGGGGCAAGGAGCCCCCAGAACCAGAGCCCACAGCTGCTATATTTTCCTCATAGGGATCTGTGGCTTCAGCAACACCGGCAGTGTGTTCAGCCCCAGAACCGTTACCCTCAGAAGCAGACATGATATAACTTGCAGTATCAGGTAACACGGTACAATTGGCAGCAACACAATACCTCTTATCCCAAACCCCTGCGCAGTGTAGTCAGCACTAGCAGAGATAAAGGTGAGATATGGTGACTAAATCACAGAGAAAAATACGTATTAAAGTATATCTTTGTGAAAATCCTATATCAATATAAAACCTGACGCACCAAGCCCCCTCAGGTTATAGAATATAGGGATAGCAAGTTGAGTGAAAGACACGAAGTGGACACCACTCAGCTAGCTAATGCACACACAGATAGTCACAGTTTGTACAATGCAGAGGTTATTACTAACAATAATACTGCACTGGACTAGCTTATATATATAGCTACGTAGTCAACAGATATAACACTGCACAGTAAGAACTGGATGTATATCACAGGGTAATTGTACCAGAAAACCCTGACTAAATGCACTCTTTCTTAACTAGCACTGTCTAAAAAGGCAAGTAGAATACTTAAGTGTCATGTAAAGTCACAGCACTGACAACCAGGCGGCTTTACACAGGAGGATTTGCCCAAGCAGTCCCAGGAACAGTGAAGCTGAGAGATAATGGCGCACAGACACTGACAGGGAGTGAGGGAGAGACAGATATGCAGTTCCAGGGTGGGAACATTTGCGGGATATGGCGCCCTGGGGCTGGGGGAGGGGCTTCAGGTCTAAGCCTTATCCCCCTGCTGGCAAAACCACCGGGTACTGTGGGCTACTGAAAATGGTTTAGAGAGAAAACCTGACCTGCACCCATGCCCTGGTGATCTAGTGGGATCGCCTGTACTACCAAAGTGTCCACCGCCAACGCGCGCGGCAGCCTCCCACTGACCGCGCCGGATCGCAATAAAGACCAGGCCCACAAGCGGGACCCACTCACCACCTCCCGAAGCGCGGTCACGCGATCCCGGAGAGCCCCCGTCGTGTGTGCCTGACCGTGAAGAAAACCGGAGCCTTCTTCTGTAGTTACCCGGCAACCAGGGATCGGGAGTGTACAGCGCCGCTGGGGAGAGCTGGAGCTGCAGCAGTGAATGTCTTCTGACATTTACCACCGCTGCTGCCCTTGTAGTCTTCACTTTTTTCTTCAAAAGAAAGTTCTTCTTAGGGCTGTCTGGAGCAGCCCCTCTGTTATGTGTCTGCTTACTGCAGCACCAACTACAAAACTGAGCTCCTGGGCAGGGAGGCGGGGTTATAGAGGAGGCGGCGCTGTGCATTCTGGGAACAGTCAAAGCTTTGAGCCTGTTGGTGCCTCGGATCAAGATCCTACTCTACACCCCAATGTCTATCCTTGTGGAGCCCAGTGTACCCCGCAGCAGAAATCAAGCCGCAAGCTATAGTGGGCCTTTGAGCTACGCCCACCGCAGTATAAACTGATTTGAGTGTAGTCTCAATTTGGTGGTCAGCTGGGTCTTTGAGAGAGAAAGACACAGGTACAGGCAGTACGTGACAGCCTGGACACTGAAGTATCCACGGACGGGGGATTTTCCCATACTTTCCTATCCTCAGGAGGGAAATGAAAGGAATTTAGTAACCGTTTAGGAGTTTGGAACTTCTTGTCAGGATTGACCCACGCCTCTTTAGAAGGCGAGTTTAATTCCTTTGATAAAGGAAAGGTGGCAGAGGATTTTGGTTTCACATTAAAAACAATTCCTCTTCTGGTTCTGTCTCCTTATCCGGTATGCTGAGGACTTCTCTAATAGAATAAATCAGGGCCTCAACACCCGGAGACAGAGAATGGTCCTCTTCCACGTCTACCTCTCCCTCATCCAGCTCTGGTAATTCAGAATCAGAGTTAGACTGGAGCACTTGTGGGAGCGTGCGTTTATGAGAGACCAACAGAGGGGGCTGAGGAGCCTGTCTGTGGTCAGCAGCCTTAAGCAAAACATAATCTACAGATTGTTTAAGGGTCTGCCTTTCCTGTCTGGCTGTAGCTAACTCTGTATTAATATTAGTAATCATGCCTTTGAATGATTCTAACCACTCAGGTTCTTGCATACTACTACCTTGTGAAGGCAGAGAACATTGGGTACATAGGAGAGACCCCCTGGAGAAGGTATAAACTTAGTATTACATGAGGGGGACAGAGTCTTTTTCCCAGAAAAAGACAGAGTTAGCTGAATAAACACAGTGCAGTGACAACCCCATCACATTACCAAACACTTTTTGGAAAGGTGAGACAATATACACATACACAACAATGCTCTATAAAGTGGATAAAATATATACTAAGCATATTAAGAAATATATTAAAAAAGGTTAACTCTTATCTGGATATGAGGTCAGTACAGGTCTCCCAACGCGTTTCGTCATACAGACTTCATCAAGGGGTTGAAATGGAATGAGACTGAATGACTATTTATATGTAATGCTCACCAGGAAGCCCTGCCCCCTCAAAGGCTGCGCGGTCCCTCACAGTTTATACTGGCTGTAAACATGGGGTTTTTTTGTAGAAAAGGAGTTTAATAACCCCCTTTACCTCAGCGCCAGTCTGAGGTCCGCAGCGGGCACCGCAGCTTGCAGCCAGGTAACCGATGTGCCCTAATGCCGCCACTTGGCACTGGGGACCCGCTAACCGGGACCCCGGTGTCATCACTCACCGCACCGCGTCTCCTTCAGCATCTGTTAGGGGTGGCGGCATGCGGCCGGCGTGTGCGCACACCCTGGGGGTATGTGAAACAGTGCCTCAGGAGCTTAGTGTCCAGTCAGCGGGGACACGAACCATTAACCCTATAGGAGGTTGGTTCGCCCCACTGGTTGCCAACCAGTGCTGCCTGAAAATAACAAACAAAATAAAAGTTTTGAAGAAAACTCTCTGGAGCTCCAGAGGAATGCACCCGGCTCCTTGGGCACATTTTTCTGAATCGAGTCTGGTGGAGGGGCATAGAGGGGAGGAGCCAGCACACACTAATGATTTCTTAAAGTGCCAGGTTCCAATGCACCCGATCTATGCCCCATGGTACTAATGTCATCCCAGTATCCACTAGGACGTTAGAGAAACGCTCTTTAAGTTTTCCCACCGTAAAATCTCAGCTTAACGTGGCTAATTGAATCGGCTCCTTTGCTCTAATGCAAGCATTGTCTGCTAATTATATATATATATATATATATATATATATATATATATATATATATATATACCCTTGCAAAACAGTCGGCACTCCCAGGCTCTTAGAGGCAGCGTGCTCCGTGCCAGAACAGGAAACAATACAAACAACTCCAAGAATGAACGGCACTGGAGACAAGAATATTGCACAGCAGAAATTGTATTGAAGGCTACAGCTGTTTCAGGGCATCAGCCCTTTCCTCAGGCCAAATACAAATAAGGACACAAATATATTAGGTTAACATATCTATAGGGGCTTACCAAAGAAAAGAGAAGAAAGAAGGATTTTTTTTTTGGACGCACTCAACCACTGTTCATTTCCTTAAAATGTCTAATCTTTATTGGATATACATTAAAATTGTAATGTCACGGAATTGGTGAAATATTAAAATATAGTGTGAATAAGAAAAACAGAATGTGATAATAAAAACTACTAGTTTCCGACTGGTGATCCCTCAAAGTATCAACTGAATAAAGGCTATATTGCCTGTAACAAAGTATCCGTGTCTTTTGTTGATATTGTCCCATAAACTACTTTTTTAATGGGTATAACAAGCTAGCAGTATTATTGCTTATCCTTTTGCAACACTTACAAATATGCTTTTATAAATTGTAGCTATTTTGCTGCCCTTATAAATTGTACCTATTTAATGTTGCAAGCTTTGTTCCAAAGATGTGTCACTGCTAATCCTTCATGTAGGGGAAATAATTCCTTCACTGGTTATCTTTGACTGACGCAACACTTGCAAATATGCTCTTATGTATTATAGCTACTTAAATATTATTAGCTTTATTGCAATAATGTATTGCCCGGTTATCTGTGATTAACACACCACCCTTTCTATATTAAATATTAAAGGATATCTTTCCCACCATGTCTAGTGTGTTTTCCTTTAAGCTATAAGCAATCTGTTAGCTTGTATATAGCAACCATCACAATTCCATCCCATCAGAGAAATTATATATATTATGCGGCCGTGCACAACGCTGCTATTTCGTTACAATCTCTCAGCGTCAGTGGTATTTCCTATCAATTAATTTATTCCCTATCTGATAGTGCTGATTGATTGTAAATGATGATTAAACTTATTGCATGGCTTATATGCTTTGTGATCACAGCACCATGTAGCTTAGGATGCTGTGATCACTGATATTGCAGGTGAGCACTGGAGAACGGCCGCCCGTCTTAATGCCGCTGGCCGCACTGAGCTCAGCGTGTGTGCGGGCTGACGCCGGGACTCCCCGCTCTCTCTCTCCTCTCTCCGTCTGACGGCTTCACACACAAAGCCGCTGCCGGCAGCGGAGATCGTGAGAGGGAGCGATCCTTGAGTCAATTGCTTATCTCAGTGGGAGGACAATACAATTATAGACACATAAACTAATTAGAATTAACTTTAAGTTTTAACACCACTCGGAAGCAGCCCACGGCCGTTCCACCATAGGCTTACCGTTAAATCTATTTCTCGTAGTCCGTAGAGGATGCTGGGGACTCCGTAAGGAAAATGGGGATAGACGGGCTCCGCAGGAGACATGGGCACTTTAAGAAAGAATTTAGTTCCTGGTGTGCACTGGCTCCTCCCTCTATGCCCCTCCTCCAGACCTCAGTTAGAGAAACTGTGCCCAGAGGAGATGGACAGTACGATGAAAGGATTTTGTTAATCCAAGGGCAAGGGCATACCAGCCACACCAATCACACCGTATAACTTGTGATAACTACCCAGTTAACAGTATGAAAACAACATATCATCAGTTCAAGAACGATGCAACTATAACGTAACCCTTATTGAAGCAATAACTATATACAAGTATTGCAGAAGAAGTCCGCACTTGGGACGGGCGCCCAGCATCCACTACGGACTACGAGAAATAGATTTACCGGTAAGTAAAATCTTATTTTCTCTAACGTCCTAGAGGATGCTGGGGACTCCGTAAGGACCAAGGGGATTATACCAAAGCTCCCAAACGGGCGGGAGAGTGCGGGTGACTCTGCAACACCGATTGAGCAAACATGAGGTCCTCCTCAGCCAGGGTATCAAACTTGTAGAATTTTGCAAAAGTGTTTGAACCCGACCAAGTAGCAGCTCGACACAGCGGTAGTGCCGAGACCCCCCGGGCAGCCGCCCAAGAAGAGCCCACCTCACTAGTGGAATGGGCCTTGATCGATTTTGGTAACGGCAAACCAGCCGTAGAATGCGCTTGCTGAATCGTGTTACAAATCCAGCGAGCAATAGTTTGCTTTGAAGAAGGGGCACCAATCTTGTTGGATGCATACAGGACAAACAGCGCTTCAGTTTTCCTGACTCTAGCCGTTCTGGCTACGTAAATTTTCAAAGCCCTGACCACATTAAGTAACTCGGAATCCTCCAGGTCACGTGTAGCCACAGGCACCACAATAGGTTGGTTCATATGAAAAGATGAAACCACTTTTGGCAGAAATTGCGAACGGGTCCGCAATTCTGCTCTATCCAAACGGAAAACCAAATAGGGGCTTTTACATGACAAAGCCGCTAATTCAGACACTCGCCTAGCCGAAGCCAAGGCTAATAACATGACCACCTTCCACGTGAGATATTTCAACTCCACCGTTTTAAGTGGTTCAAACCAGTGTGACTTTAGGAAACTTAACACCACGTTAAGATCCCAAGGTGCCACCGGAGGCACAAAAGTAGACTGAATATGCAGCACTCCCTTTACAAAAGTCTGAACTTCTGGGAGAGAAGCCAATTCTTTTTGAAAGAAAATGGATAGGGCTGAAATCTGGACCTTAATGGAACCTAATTAAAGGCCCAAATTCACTCCAGTTTGTAGGAAGTGAAGGAAACGGCCCAGATGGAATTCTTCCGTAGGAGCATTCTTAGTCTCACACCAAGAAACATATATTCGCCATATACGGTGATAATGTTTTACTGTTACTTCCTTCCTAGCCTTTATCAGCGTAGGGATAACCTCAACCGGAATGCCTTTTCCTGCTAGGATCCGGCGTTCAACCGCCATGCCGTCAAACGCAGCCGCGGTAAGTCTTGGAACAGACAGGGTCCCTGTTGCAACAGGTCCTGTCTTAGAGGAAGAGGCCACGGATCTTCTGTGAGCAGTTCCTGCAGATCTGGATACCAGGTCCGTCTTGGCCAATCTGGAACAATGAGGATTGTTCTCACTCCTTTTCTTATTATTATCCTCAACACCTTTGGTATGAGAGGAAGAGGAGGAAATACATAGACTGACCGGAACACCCATGGTGTCACTAGGGCATCTACCGCTACTGCCTGAGGGTCTCTTGACCTGGCGCAATACCTCTGTAGCTTTTTGTTGAGGCGGGACGCCATCATGTCTATCTGTGGCAGTTCCCACCGACTCACAATCTGTGCGAAGACTTCTGGATGAAGTCCCCACTCTCCCGGGTGTAGGTCGTGTCTGCTGAGGAAGTCTGCTTTCCAGTTGTCCACTCCCGGAATGAACACGTCTGACAGTGTGCTTACATGATTCTCCGCCCAGCGAAGAATTCTGGTGGCTTCCGCCATTGCCACTCTGCTCCTTGTGCCGCCTTGGCGGTTTACATGAGCCACTGCGGTGATGTTGTCTGACTGGATCAGAACTGGTCGGTCGCGAAGTAAGGTCTCCGCATGACGTAGGGCGTTGTATATGGCCCTTAGCTCCAGGATGTTGATGTGAAGACAAGTCTCTTGACTTGACCAAAGACCCTGGAAATTTCTTCCCTGTGTGACTGCTCCCCAACCTCGGAGGCTTGCGTCCGTGGTCACCAGGATCCAGTCCTGAATGCCGAATCTGCGGCCCTCGAGAAGGTGAGCACTCTGCAGCCACCACAGTAGTGACACCCTGGCCCTGGGGGACAGGGTGATCAACCGATGCATCTGAAGATGCGACCCGGACCACTTGTCCAGTAGGTCCCATTGGAAAGTCCTCGCATGGAACCTGCCGGAGGGAATGGCCTCGTATGACGCCACCATCTTTCCCAGGACTCGAGTGCAATGATGCACTGACACCTGTTTTGGTTTCAATAGGTTCTTGACCAGAGTCATGAGTTCCTGGGCCTTCTCTATCGGGAGATAAACCCTCTTCTGGTCCGTGTCCAGAATCATGCTCAAGAAGGGTAGATGAGTCGTAGGAACCAACTGCGACTTTGGAATATTGAGAATCCAGCCGTGTTGCTGTAACACTTTCAGTGAAAGAGATACGCTGTTCAGCAACTGCTCTCTTAATCTCGCTTTTATGAGGAGATCGTCCAAGTACGGGATAATTGCGACACCTTGCTTCCGCAGGAGCACCATCATTTCCGCCATTACCATGGTGAAAATCCTCGGGGCCGTTAAGAGACCAAACGGCAACGTCTGAAATTGGTAATGACAATCCTGTACCGCAAATGTTAGGTACGCCTGATGAGATGGATAAATGGGGACATGAAGGTACGCATCCTTTATGTCCAGTGACACCATAAAATCCCCCCCTTCCAGGCTTGCGATGACCGCTCTTAGCGATTCCATCTTGAACTTGAACCTTTTCAAGTATAGGTTCAGAGATTTTAAATTCAATATGGGTCTGACCGAACCGTCCGGTTTCGGGACTACAAACATGGTCGAATAATAACCCCTTCCCTGTTGAAGGAGGGGAACCTTGACCACCACCTGCTGAAGATACAATTTTTGTATTGCGTTTAACACTATTTCCCTCTCTTGGGGGGAAGATGGTAGGGCCGATTTGAAATACCGGCGAGGAGGAACCTCTTCGAATTCCAGCTTGTAACCCTGAGACACAATTTCTATTGCCCAAGGATCCACCTGGGAGTGAACTCACATGTGGCTGAAATTCCGAAAACGTGCCCCCACCGAGCCCGACTCCGCTTGTGGAGCCCCAGCGTCATGCGGTGGATTTTGCAGAGGCCGGTGAGGACTTCTGTTCCTGGGAACTAGCTGTGTTGTGCAGCTTCTTTCCTCTACCCCTACCTCTGGCAAGAAAGGATGCACCTCGGACTTTCTTGTTTCTTTGTGAACGAAAGTACTGCATTCGATAATGCGGTGCTCTCTTAGGCTGTGAGGGAACATAAGGCAAAAAATTTTGACTTTCCAGCTGTAGCTGTGGAGACCAGGTCCGAGAGACCTTCCCCAAACAATTCCTCACCCCGGTAAGGTAAAACCTCCATATGCCTTTTTGAGTCGGCATCACCTGTCCATTGCCGAGTCCACAGGACCCTTCTGGCAGAAATCGACATAGCGTTTATTCTAGAACCCAGTAGACAAATGTCTCTTTGAGCATCTCTCATATATAGGACAGCGTCTTTTATATGCCCCAGGGTCAATAATACAGTATCCTTATCTAGGGTTTCCAATTCCTCAGATAAGGTATCCGTCCATGCCGCTACAGCACTACACACCCAGGCCGACGCAATTGCCGGTCTTAGTAAGGTACCTGAATGTGTATAAATGGACTTCAGGGTAACCTCCTGTTTGCGGTCAGCAGCATCTTTGAGGGTAGCCGTATCCTGGGACGGCAGGGCTACCTTTTTGGATAAGCATGTTAAAGCTTTGTCCACCCTAGGGGAGGATTCCCATCATAGCCTATCCGTTGGCGGGAAAGGATACTCCATAAGAATCCGTTTGGAAATCTGCATTTTCTTATCTGGAGATTCCCAAGCTTTTTCACATAACTCATTCAGTTCGTGTGAGGGGGGAAAAGTTACCTCAGGCTTCTTTCCCTTATACATATACACCCTCGTGTCAGGGACGGGTTTCCTCTGTGATGTGCAAAACATCCTTTATTGCTATAATCATATATCGAAGGGATTTAGCCAATTCTGGCTGTAACTTTGCATCATCGTAATTGACACTGGAGTCAGAATCCATGTCGGTATCTGTGTCAACAATTTGGGATAGTGGGCGCTTATGAGACCCTGGCGGTCCCTGCGACCGAGGGTCAGGCACGGGTTGAGACCCTGACCGTCCCAATGCATCAGCCTTGTCAAATCTTTTATGCAAGTAATTAACATTATCATTTTAAACCTTCCACAATTCCATCCAATCAGGTGTCAGCGCCGTCGGCGGAGACACCACATTCATTTGCTCCCGCTCCTCTACAACATAGCCTTCCTCATCAGACATGTCGACACAAGCGTACCGACACACCACACACACACGGGGAATGTCCTTTCTGAAGACAGTTCCCCCACAAGGCCCTTTGGAGAGACAGAGAGAGAGTATGCCAGCACACACCCCAGCGCTATAATATTCCAGGAATAACACAGTAACTTAATGTTAACCCAGTAGCTGCTGTATGTATAGTTTTTGCGCCTAATTATGTGCCCCCCCCCTCTCTTTTCAACCCTCTTCTACCGTGTATCATCAGGGGAGAGTCCGGGGAGCTTCCTCTGAGCGGTGCTGTGGAGAAAAAATGGCGCTGGTGAGTGCTGAGGGAGAAGCCCCGCCCCCTCGACGGCGGGCTCCTGTCCCGCTTATACAGTAATTTTGGCGGGGGCTCATGCATATATATAGTGCCCAGCTGTATATATGTGTACTTTTGCCAACATGAGGTCCCAAATGCTGCCCAGGGCGCCCCCCCCTGCGCCTTGCACCCTTACAGTGACCGGAGTATGTGAGGTGTGTGGAGCAATGGCGCACAGCTGCAGTGCTGTGCGTTACCTCTAGTGAAGATCATGAAGTCTTCTGCCGTCTGTGAAGTCTTCTTTTCTTCTCATACTCACCCGGATTCTATCTTCTGGCTCTGCGAGGGGGACGGCGGCGCGGCTCTGGGACGGACGGCGAGGGTGAGATCCTGCGTACCAATCCCTCTGGAGCTAATGGTGTCCAGTAGCCTAAGAAGCAGGACCTAGCTTTAGAGAGTAGGGCTGCTTCTCTCCCCTCAGTCCCTCGATGCAGGGAGTCTGTTGCCAGCAGTGCTCCCTGAAAAATAAAAAACCTAACAAAATACTTTCTATCAATCAGTAAACTCAGGAGAGCTCACTGAAAAGCACCCAGCTCCTCTGGGCACAGTATCAAACTGAGGTCTGGAGGAGGGGCATAGAGGGAGGAGCCAGTGCACACCAGGAACTAAATTCTTTCTTAAAGTGCCCATGTCTCCTGCGGAGCCCGTCTATCCCCATGGTCCTTACGGAGTCCCCAGCATCCTCTAGGACGTTAGAGAAAATATATTAAGAAAACTGGTGCGGGATTATATAAACTTTATGTACATTCATATCTATAGGGGCTGTCTGGAAGCAACAAACACAACTTGATGTGGGCAAGTCATATTGGCCAGAAGGGGATGTAGTCTATTTGCAAGAAATTTGGCTAAAAGCTTGAGATCAGTGTTCAGTAGGGAAACTGCTTTTATTTGGGGCCACAGTGTTATGAACGGTTTTCTCAATATAAATGATTATAGGAAGTGGTTCAGTATAGCTATACTACAGCTACAATACTACCATTCTTAGAAATCAAAGGCACTATCACTAATGCTTAAATCAAAAGCCAACAAACTAAAGACGCTCTCTTAGGGAAAGCCTTGAGACAACACATGGCTAATGCGGAGTTCACACGGCGCGATGTGGCGTACAGCCCGACATGGACTATGCAGCGGTGCCGGAATGTTGGGCTGCCTGCACAGGTTTTTTTTCTTGCGATGCTGATCCCGCAGGACAGCGCATCGGCATCGCAAGCTGTGTTCACACGGTGCGATATGTACTAACTTTACTTACGATTTTGACTATATAGTCAAAATCGTAAAGAAAGTTAAGTACATATCGCACCGTGTGTATGCACCTTAAGTCATCTAAATGCTGTGGTGCTTTCCCGTTAAAACAAAGAGCATAGAATCACTATATCTGATCAGGCATGTACTTTTCCACTGGTCTACTTCTCCACTATTTTTCCTGATTGATACATCAACCCCAACTTATATTGAGTATATACATTCCTGTTATGAAGATATCCCTGCACAGTTTGTTGACTTATCAGAAACATGTACCTTTGTTTACATCTGTCCGAACCACTTTCACAAAATTCCCTTTCATGAAGTATGTAAAGGCAGGCGCTCGCTTCTCCTGGTTTTCATCAAATATCCACAGGTTTACTCTGGCTCTGGTGATAGCTGTATACAGTTGTTTCATTTCCCCGTTTACTATCTACAGTATAAAATATAGTGTGTTAGCAATAATAGCAGAAACCTTTAAGCAGTGTAAAAGATGCACTTTTAATGAAAGTTAATGCGCTAAAGTAGTTATCTTTACAACTATATATAGTTATTTATATTTATCGACCATGTAAGGTCTGTCCCGTCTCCAACATACGCGTGCACCAAGGGCTCGAACTGCTAGGGAGAAGGGACAGACATGGCCTAGAAGAAGCCAGAATGAGATGGAAAGCGCCGCAGAGAGGATGTTAATTTGGGGTATGGGGTGGTAGAGGCAGGATTACGATGCATGATTTGTAGTTCCAGTCTTGAGAGTATTTTCAATCTGTTTATTCCACCTTGGTTTATTAGTTACTCTTAAAGTGTGGTGGAAATTAGAGGTACCATTACTGTTTATTATTAGAAGAATCACAACCCCTGATAACAGTGCTCTGTTAGCTAATATTTGTATATCCTTGCTTCAAGCTTATTTTCAGCACTTCTTATTAAATGAAGAACGTTTTATTCCACAAATGATTAATTCTCTTCTTATGGAGTACCTTGTGCATTTCTGGATCCACTAGTAATTGTCTATTAGTACGATTAGAAGAGCTTTCCAAAGGAACTTCAATAAGTGGCTGCCTCTCCTCATTTGTAATTACAACTGGATTAAAAGAAGAAATAATTTTCCATTCCTTAGAAGCCTAAAGAGAAAAACACAAAGTGAGGCACTGTTGTGAATGTATTAAAATACAAGGTTATTTGTTAAATTTTTACGGGCATCAAGAAATAGGATTTTAATTACCTACCGGTAAATCCTTTTCTCGTAGTCTGTAGAGGATACTGGGGTCCACATTAGTACCATGGGGTATAGATGGGTCCACTATGAGCCATGGGCACTTTATCAATTTGATAGTGTGGGCTGGCTCCTCCCTCTATGCCCCTCCTACCAGACTCAGTCTAGAAAACTGTGCCCGAGGAGACGGACATACTTTGAGAGAAGGCTATAAAAGAAAAGTGGTGAGATTCCGAACCAGCACACACAACTAGAGAAAAGCCAAGTTAACCAAACTTTAAACCAGGAACAGCAACCGCTGAACCAACAATACTTAACCAAGTAACCGTGCAGGAAAAAAACGAAGCACTGGGCGGGCGCCCAGTATCCTCTACGGACTACGAGAAAGGGGTTTACCGATAGGTAATTAAAATCCTATTTTCTCTTACGTCCTAGAGGATACTGGGGTCCACATTAGTACCATGGGGATGTACCAAAGCTCCCAAACTGGGTGGGAGAGTGCTGAGGTTCCTGCAGAACTGACTGACCAAACTGAAGGTCCTCAGAGGCCAAAGTATCGAACTTGTAGAACTTAGCAAACGTGTTCGAACTTGAACAAGTAGCTGCTCGGCAATGCTGTAAAGCCAAGACACCCTGGGCAGCCGCCCAGGAAGAACCCAACGACCTAGTAGAGTGGGCCTGTACACATTTTGACATTTTGGACACGGCAAACCTGCCGTGGAATTAGCGTGCTGGATAGTTAGCCCTCACAACATCCAAGGACTTTGAGGTAGCAGAGGTGTCGGTAACCACCGGAACCACAATAGGTTGGTTGATATGAAATGCAGACACCACCTTTGGAAGAAATTGCTGATGAGTTCTGAGTTCAGCCCTATCTTCATGAAAAATCAAATAGGGGCTTTTGTGAGACAACGCCCCCAGCTCCGACACAAGTCTCGCAGAAACCAAGGCCAACAGCGTGACGGCCTTCCACGTAAGAAACTTGATGTCAACATCCTGTAAAGGCTCAAACCATTCCGATTGCAGGAACTGCAGCACCACGTTGAGATCCCAAGGTGCCGTAGGAGGCACAAAGGGTGGTTGGATGTCCAGAACCCCCTTCAAAAATGTCTGAACCTCAGGGAGAGAAGCCAATTGTTTCTGTAAGAAAATGGATAAGGCCGAAATCTGGACCTTTATGGAGCCCAAGCGTAAGCCCACATCCACACCTTACTGCAGGAAAAGGAGAAAACGTACCAGTTGAAATTCCACCGCAGGAAATTTCCTGTTCCCACACCAAGAGACGTATTTTTTCCAAATATGGTGGTAATGTTTAGAAGTTACTCCCTTTCTGGCTTGGTTCAGGGTTGGAATAACCCTATACGAGATCCCTTTCCGGGCTAGAATTTGACGCTCCATGCCGTCAAACGTAGCTGTGGTAACTCCTGATAGACGAACGGCCCCTGTTGGAGAAGGTCCTCGCAAAGAGGTAGAGGCCACGGGTCCTCTAGGAGCATCTCCAGTAGATCCGCATACCAGGCCCTTCTTAGCCAGTCCGGAGCAATGAGAATTGCCTGAACCTTTTCCCTTTTTATTCTTTTCAAGAATCTTTGGGATCAATGGGAGTGGTGGAAACATGTACACCATCTGGTAGACCCAAGGAGTCACCAGAGCGTCCACCGCCACTGCTTGTGGGTACCTTGACCTGGAATAATACCGATTGAGTTTCTTGTTGAGACGAAAGGAAATCATGTAGATTTGTGGCATTCCCCACCGATGTGTCAAGCACCCAAATACCTCCGGGTGAAGGCCCCACTCTCCTGGGTGGAGGTCGTGTCTGCTGAGGAAGTCTGCTTCCCAGTTGTTTACTCCCGGAATGAAGATCGCGGACAATGCCACAGCGTGTCTTTCGCCCAGAAGAGAATCCTTATTACCTCTGATATTGCTGCTCTGCTCTACGTTCCGCCTTGTTGGTTTATGTACGTTACTGCCGTCACATTGTTCGACTGAACCTGAATGGCTTGATCTTGAAGAAGATGCGATGCCTGTAGAAGGGCGTTGTATATGGCCCTTAATTCCAGAATGTTGGACGGAAGAATGGTTTCCTGACTTGATCATTTTCCTTGGAACTGATCCCCCTGGGTGACTGCTCCTCAACCTCTGTCTGTGGTTAGTAGAATCCAAGTTTGAATCCCGAACCTTTGGCCCTTGGTCAGGTGAGAAGTCTGAAGCCACCACAGAAGAGAAATCCTGTCTTTTGGCGACAGACGGATACTCTGGGGCATGTGAAGAAGCGATCGGGACCATTTGTCCAACAGATTCAGCTGGAAGGGCCTTGCGTGAAACCTTCCGTACTGTAGCGCCTCGTAAGCGGCTACCATCTTTTCCAGAAGGCGAATGCATAGATGCAATGATATCCGGGTTTGTCTTAGAACATCTCGCACCATCGATTGGATCACCAATGCCTTTTCCAACGGAAGGATAACCTTCTGTGCCTCTGTATCCAGTATCATCCCCAGGAACGAAAGCCTCCGTGTTGGTTCCAGATGAGATTTTGGCAGGTTCAGAATCCACCCGTGATTCTGGAGTAGTCGGGTCGAGACGGCAATGTTAACTAACAACCTCTCCCTGGATGGCGCTTTTATCAGCAGATCGTCCAGGTACGGTATTATGTTCACTCCCTGTTTGTGGAGGAGAAACATCATCTCTGCCATTTCCTTGGTGAACACCCTCGGTGCCGTAGAGAGGCCAAATGGCAGGGCCTGGAACTGGTAGTGACAGCCCTGTAAGGCAAACCTTAGATAAGCCTGATGAGGCGGCCAAATCGGAATATGAAGGTATGCATCCTTGATATCCAGAGAAACCAAGAATTCCCCCTCCTCCAGACCTGAGATCACTGCTCTCAGAGACTCCATCTTGAACTTCAACGACTTGAGATTTAAAATTGGCCTCACTGAACCGTCCGGTTTCGGAACTACAAACAGGTTGGAAAAATAACCCTGGTTTTGCATCTGAAGTGGAACTGGAACAATGACCTTAGTCTTTACAAGTTTTTGAATTGCTTCCTGTAAAGTCATACTTGCTTGTTTAGAAGCTGGTAAGCCTGATTTGAAGAATCTGTGAGGTGGGAGATCCTGAAACTCCAGTCTGTAGCCCTTGGCTATAAGATCTCTGACCCAGGGATCATGGCATGACGTTGCCCATATGTGACTGAAGAATCTCAAACGGGCTCCCACCTGCCTGTATTCCAGGCAGTGCAGTCCACCGTCATGCTGGAGGCTTAGAGGAAGCAGAACCGGGGTTCTGTTCCTGTGAATCTGCAGTTGCTGGTATTCTGGGGTTACCTCTAATGCCTTTGAAGGCCGTAGAAGAACCTTTGGGGTTTTTTTTAAACTTCGCTGTCCGAAAGGACTGCAGAGTTAGAGCAGTGTAGGATTTTCTAGCCGGGGGAGCTGCGGAAGTAAGGTATGTAGACTTACCCGCCGTAGCCTTGGATATCCACGTATCCAGTTCATCTCCAAAAAGGGCTTCACTTGTGAAAGGTAGGCTTTCCACACCTTTCCTGGAATCCAGGTCCACAGTCCACTGGCGTAGCCACAAGCCCCTGTGTGCTGACACTGCCATGGAAGTGATGCATGCATTGAGTAAACCAATTTCCTTTATGGCCTCCCCCATAAAGTTAGCAGAATCCTGTATATGCTGTAGGAGCAAAATCATCTACTCCCTGGATAAGGAATCTAACCCGTCAATTAGATTACAACACCATTTTGCAGTGGCCCTAGTTATCCATGCACACGCTATAGTGGGTCTCTCGGCCACCCCCGCAGCTGTGTACAGAGATTTGAGAGTGGTCTCAATCTTGAGGTCTGCTGCATCCTTCAAGGAGGCTGCCCCAGGAACAGGTAAGACTATCTTACGTGACAACCTAGAAACCTATGCGTCAACAATCGGTGGGTTTTCCCATTTTTTCCTATCATCCTGAGGAAACGGGAAGGATGTGAGTAACTGTTTTGGGACCTGTAACTTCTTGTCAGGATTAACCCAAGTTGCTTGAAATAGGGAATTTAATTCCTTAGATGCAGGGAAAGTAGCAGAGGATTTCTTTTTCACATTAAAATAGGATTCGTCATCATTCTCTGACACCTTATCAGGAATGTGCAGAACATCCCTAATAGCTTCTATCAGGGCCTGTATACCCTGTGACAAAGCTGCATCCCCCTCTCCCGAGTCCACCTCCCCCTCCTCTAGGTCTGCTACATCATCATCATCGGTATCAGCCTGCATGATTTGGGCCAGTGTACGCTTCTGTGCACAAATGGCAGGGGTCTGAGACGCTGGAATGACCACTGAATCTCTATTCATCAAGTCATCTACAGATTGCCTTAAGTATTACGTCTCCTCATTTTGGGACAATTTGTTCGAAATATTTGAAATCCTCCCTTTTAACGAATCTAACCATACTGGTTAAGATCCACTAGCCTGAAAATGTGTACTATCCCGAGTACACTGTAGTGATCCCACAGATCAAGAAAAACCCTCTACGTGCATGATACAAACTCTTTTGACATAGTAAAATGTGAAAGAATACACACACACACACGAAAATAGGGTAAAACACAGGTAACTCACACAGAGCCTTCTAGGTAGACATCGGGTAAATTGGAGCCAGCCACACAGCACCCTTATAGCTAAAGTACAAGTTTAGCTGGGTCACAAACTAAGTACCCTTAATAGGGTTTAGTACACCAAATACTGTCGCCCCCCTGCTATGACCCCCTGGTAAAGCGGAGGTCCTCTGGAGTCCTTGTGGAGGAGCTGCACGTCCCTGCCAGACTGCCTGTGTATAGCTGCAGAGGGAAAATGGTGCTGGTGAGCTGCTGGATCTGCTCATAGTGAAGCCCCGCCCCCTTAATGACGTGCGGTCTTCCCGTTTTTTTTATACTGACTGAGGTAATTTCTGTTTTACAGTGAGTTAAAACCCCTGTAGAAGTGCTGCCAGTGTGGGTATATGTTTGTTGAGGCTTCAGCTCGCCCCTCACAGCGGAACACACAGCACCCTGTATGCCTGCTTGTCAACGCTGTGCTCCTACCCCTTGAGCCGCCATTAAGCCGGCGACCCGCTAACTGGGACGCCGGCCACCTACTCACCACTCTTCTTACTTCTGGATCCGTTAGGGGATACGGCGTGCTGCTGGTCTGTACGCTCGCCGTGGTGGGGCTTGCGAATAGGACCTTCAGGAGCTCAGTGCCCTGTCAGCGGGGAACAGGACAACTTACCCTAGGAAGGTTGGGCCGCCCCCCCCCCCCCAGGAGCTTCCCAAGCATGACCGGCTCCACTGGGCACATTTTCTAAACTGAGTCTGGTAGGAGGGGCATAGAGGGAGGAGCCAGCCCACACTATCAATTTCTTTAAGTGCCCATGGCTCCTAGTAGACCCTTCTATATACCCCATGGTACTAATGTGGTCCCCAGTATCCTCTAGGACGTAAGAGAAATGGTCTATATGTCAATGCAAACATGGAAGAAAGGCCTGGGCATTTCCACCCTCTCCTCCATGTTTGCCCTTAGTCATGGGAGTGGATTCTGAGTAGGGCGTAAAGTGGCTGTGTTTACATAATGCCGCGGAAGCCTGCTTCACTACTTATGCTAATGCAAGTGCATTATTATTGTTCAGTTCCCCGCCCCTGACTAAGTATCTGGTGGAGTTATGCAAAAAAAAAAAAAAAAAAAAAAAAAAGTGTAAATTTGTTTCTGCGCATGCACTGTATGCTAAAACTCACTATTTTGGTCAGTGCAAAGAAATCTGTCTGACTCAGAACCAGCCCCATAGTGTGCATCTCTCCTTCCACTGCCAGCACCTGAGCGGAATACATGTCACCTCTGAGGTCAGCTCTGCACCATTTTAGAGTAGAGATGCATTATGTGCTCTGTACTGTAAGTCACTTTTCTTGTTTTCTTTCTGTATTTATACCATACTTGTCTACCTCTGAAAAAGCATTTCAGGGAGATTGTGAAAACACCTATGAGCGCAGCATTAAAGTGCACGTACACTGCCTGAGAGGAGTGTCATAAAATTGACTAACATCCAAATGTAAACGAGCCCTTGAACAGTTATAGTTTGGCACATATTATACAGTATACTCTCAAGTGGCCATGGGAAACCTTATTTGAAAATGCACATAGCCTTATAATTGTGCCTTATAACCAATATTGCCTTATAACCAATGGAGGGAAATAATTTCCTTTGAATGTTTATATCCGATTTATTTTCTTCCACGTATACTGTATAAGAGCTATATAATCGGGGTAAGCTGCATTCAGGGAGATTTCTAGACTCTTCAGGGAATCAGGGAGATTGCTGCTATTTCAAGGAGTCTCCCTGACATTCAGGGAATGTTAGAATACAACAGAAATTCAAGATATCCCCCTGCGCACTCCCAATGCAGCCAAAACACAAGATTCTATCCTGATGTGTCACCAAACACATTAAAATGATACATATAAAAAGAAATTGGACAGATTCCTATAGCGGCGCAAATTCACAAAATATTTCTAATATTACCTGTTAGGGTCAAATGTTCATGGATGTTTTCGTACTGAGTCCATATGTTGATCCAATCCAATTGTCAGTATATAGAAAAAAAATAAGATTTTAAACCTACCGGTAAATCTTTTTCTCGTAGTCCGTAGAGGATGCTGGGACTCCGTAAGGACCATGGGGATAGACGGGCTCCGCAGGAGACATGGGCACTTTAAGAAAGACTTTGACTCTGGGTGTGCACTGGCTCCTCCCTCTATGCCCCTCCTCCAGACCTCAGTTAGAGAAACTGTGCCCAGAGGAGACGGACAGTACAAGGAAAGGATTTTTGTAATCCAAGGGCAAGATTCATACCAGCCACACCAATCACACCGTATAACTTGTGATATACTACCCAGTTAACAGTATGAAAAACAACATAGCATCAGTCCAAGACCGATGAAACTATAACATAACCCTTATGTAAGCAATAACTATATACAAGTCTTGCAGAAGTAGTCCGCACTTGGGACGGGCGCCCAGCATCCTCTACGGACTACGAGAAAAAGATTTACCGGTAGGTTTAAAATATTATTTTCTCTAACGTCCTAGAGGATGCTGGGACTCCGTAAGGACCATGAGGATTATACCAAAGCTCCCAAACGGGCGGGAGAGTGCGGATGACTCTGCAGCACCGATTGAGCAAACAGGAGGTCCTCCTCAGCCAGGGTATCAAACTTATAGAACTTTGCAAAGGTGTTTGACCCCGACCAAGTAGCAGCTCGGCACAGCTGTAGTGCAGAGACCCCTCGGGCAGCCGCCCAAGAAGAGCCCACCTTCCTAGTGGAATGGGCCTTAACCGATTTTGGTAACGGCAATCCTGCCGTAGAATGCGCCTGCTGAATCGTGTTACAGATCCAGCGAGCAATAGTCTGCTTTGAAGCAGGGCCGCCAACCTTGTTGGCTGCATACAGGACAAACAGTGCTTCTGTTTTTCTGATCCTAGCCGTTCTGGCCACGTAAATTTTCAAAGCCCTGACCACATCAAGGGACTCTGAATCCTCCAAGTCACATGTAGCCACAGGCACGACAATAGGTTGGTTCATATGAAAGGATGAGACCACCTTAGGCAGGAATTGAGGACGGGTCCGCAATTCCGCTCTATCCATATGGAAAACCAGATAGGGGCTTTTATGTGATAAAGCCGCCAATTCCGAAACTCGCCTAGCCGAAGCCAAGGCTAACAACATGACCACCTTCCAGGTGAGATATTTCCACTCCACTGTCTTAAGTGGTTCAAACCAATGTGACTTAAGGAAACTTAACACCACGTTAAGGTCCCAAGGCGCCACCGGAGGTACAAAAGGAGGCTGAATATGCAGTAATCCCTTCACAAAAGTCTGTACTTCAGGTAATGAGGCCAATTCCTTTTGAAAGAAAATGGATAAGGCCGAAATCTGAACTTTTAATGGAGCCTAATTTTAGGCCCAAATTCACTCCAGTTTGTAGTAAGTGAAGAAAACGGCCCAGGTGGAATTCGTCCGTAGGAGCATTCCTGGCCTCACACCAAAAAACATATTTTCTCCATATTCGGTGATAATGTTTGGATGTCACATCCTTCCTAGCCTTTATTAGCGTAGGAATGACCTCATCCGGAATACCCTTTTCCGCTAGGATCCGGCGTTCAACCGCCATGCCGTCAAACGCAGCCGCGGTCAGTCTTGGAACAGACAGGGACCTTGTTGTAACAAGTCCTGCCTTAGAGGAAGCGGCCACGGATCTTCTGTGAGCATTTCTTGCAGATCCGGATACCAGGTCCTTCGTGGCCAATCTGGAACAATGAGAATTGTTCTCACTACTCTTTTTCTTATTATCCTCAACACCTTGGGTATGAGAGGAAGAGGAGGAAACACATATACCGTCTGGAACACCCACGGTGTCACTAGGGCATTCACAGCTACCGCCCGAGGGTCTCTTGACCTGGCGCAATACCTTTGTAGCTTTTTGTTGAGACGGGATGCCATCATGTCTATTTGGGGTAGTCCCCACCGACTTGCAATCTGCACGAAGACTTTCTGACGAAGTCCCCACTCTCCCGGATGCAGATCGTGTCTGCTGAGGAAGTCTGCTTCCCAGTTGTCCACTCCCAGAATGAACACTGCTGACAGAGGGCTTACATGATTTTCCGCCCAGCGAAGAACTCTGGTGGCTTCCGCCATTGCCACTCTGCTCCTTGTACCGCCTTGGCGGTTTACATGAGCTACTGCGGTGATGTTGTCTGACTGGATCAGAACTGGTCGATTGCGAAGTAAGATCTCCGCTTGACGTAGGGCGTTGTATATGGTCCTTAGTTCCAGGATGTTGATGTGAAGACAAGTCTCTTAACTTGACCAAAGTCCTTGGAAATTTCTTCCCTGTGTGACCGCTCCCCAACCTCGGAGGCTCGCGTCCATGGTCCCCAGGATCCAGTCCCGAATGCCGAACCTGCGGCCCCCTAGAAGGTGAGCACTGTTTAGCCACCACAGGAGATATACTCTGGCCCTGGGGGACAGGGTGATCCGCTGATGCAATTGCAGATACGACCCGGACCATTTGGCCAATAGGTCCCATTGGAAGGCCCTTGCATGGAATCTGCCGTATGGAATGGCTACGTATGTTGCCACCATCTTTCCCAGAACTTGAGTGCAATGATGTACTGACACTTGTTTTGGTTTCAACAAGTTCATGACTAGAGTCATGAGTTCCTGCGCTTTTTCTATCGGAAGAAAAACCCTTTTCTGGTCTGTGTCCAGAATCATGCCCAAGAAGGGCAGACGAGTTGTAGGATTCAGCTGCGACTTTGGAATATCGAGAATCCAGCCGTGTCGCTGTAACACATTCAGTGAAAGTGATACGCTGCTCAGCAACTTCACCTGTGATCTCGCTTTTATGAGGAGATCATCCAAGTACGGGATAATTGTGACACCCTGCTTGCGCAGGAGCACCATCATTTCCACCATTACCTTGGTGAAAATTCTCGGGGCCGTGGAAAGCCCAAATGGCAACGTCTGAAATCAGAATCAGCTTTATTGGCCAGGTATACTTGCGTATACTAGGAATTTGTCTTCGGTTTGCTATACAACAGCCAAGTAGGTAACAGATAAGCAGGTGGGGGGGTAAGCAAAGTCACACAGATAGGTATACGGTAGGAACACAAGTGAGTTACATGTACGTCTAGTCAGTCAATGTTCAGGAGTTCAGCAGGCGGACCGCTTGGGGAAAGAAACTTTTGAGGCTTCTGGTGGATCTGGCAGGGACAGCCCTGTAACGCCTGCCTGAAGGAAGCAAGTTAAACATGCTGTGGCCGGGGTGTTGCTGGTCTTTTACTATCTTCATTGCCCGCTTTTTAGCTCTGGACAAGTACAGGTCCTGGACTGAGGGAAGGTCAGCCCCGATGATCTTCTCTGCGGTTCTGACCACCTTTTGGAGCCTGCATCTGTCCATCACGCTGGCGGAGCTGTACCATACGAGTATCGAGGAGCAAAGTACCGACTCCACAATCGCGGAGTAGAAGAGGAGCAGAAGCTTCTGTGGGATGTTGAACTTCCTTAGTTGCCTGAGGAAGAACAACCTCTGCTGCGCTTTCCCAACAGTGGCGTCAGCGTTGGACCCCCATTTAAGGTCCCGGGAGATTGTGGTCCCTAGAAACTTGAAGGAGTCCACTAGCGATACCACACTGTCAGCAATCGTTAGCGGAGGTGCACTAGATGACTTCTTCCTGAAGTCCACTATCATCTCGACAGTTTTGAGGGGGTTGAGCTCGAGGTTGTTGTGGATGCACCACTGGGCCAGCCGGTCTACTTCCCGTCTATAGGCCGATTCGTCCCCATCCTTGATGAGGCCGATGACGGTGGTGTCATCGGCGAATTTGATAATCCTTACTGATTGCGCCTCTGAGGTACAGTCATTTGTGTACAGGGAAAAGAGCAGGGGTGAGACGACAGCCCTGAGGGGCCCCCTGTACTAATGGACCGCGCTTGAGATGTGAATTCCCCCGCTTTCACCACCTGTGTCCTATCTGTCAGGAAGTCTATTATCCAGGAACAGGTAGCTTCTGGGACCCCTAGGCGAAGTAATTTGGGGTGGAGGATGCTGGGGACGATTGTATTGAAGGCCGAGCTGAAATCGACAAACAGGACCCTCGCGTAGGTACCGGGAATGTCTAGGTGCTGTAGAATGTAGTGCAGGCCCAGGTTGACTGCATCCTCGACACACTGATTCGAGCGATAGGCGAACTGCAGGGGTCCAGTTGGGGGCCAGTCACAGTTTTCAGGTGATTCAAAACCAAGCGCTCGAACGTTTTCATGACCACAGACGTCAGTGCTATCGGCCTGTAGTCGTTCAGGTTCGTGATAGTGGGTTTCTTGGGGACCGGGACTATAGTAGACCTTTTGAGGCAGGAAGGGACTTTCTGTAGCTCCAGCGATTTATTGAAGATCTTGGTGAATATGGGGGCGAGCTGACCCACACATGCTCTTAGGGCAGATGGTGACACTCCGTCAGGACCCGGAGCTTTCCTGGTTTTGGCCCTTTTGAACAATGCCTCCACCTTGGTAATGACAATCCTGTACCGCCAATCTCAGGTACGCCTGAAGAGGAGGATATATGGAGACATGCAGGTATGCATCCTTTATGTCCAGAGATATCAAAAAATCTCCCCCTTCTAGGCTGGCGATGACCGCCCTGAGTGATTCCAACTTGAACTTGAACCGTTTTAAGTAAAGGTTCAGGGATTTTAAATAAAAAATGGGTCTGACCGAACCGTCCGGTTTCGGAACCACAAACAGAGTTGAGTAGTACCCCTGCCCTCTTTGAAGCAGGGGAACCTCTACCACCACTTGTTGCATACACAATTTGTGAATCGCATGTAACACCATCTCCCTTTCCAGGGGTTGTTTCGGTAGGGCAGATTTGAAAAACCGGCGAGGAGGCACCTCTTCGAATTCCAGCTTGTAACCCTGGGAAACAATTTCTATAGCCCATGGATCCACCTGTGAGTGGACCCAGACGTGGCTGAACAGTCGAAGACGTGCCCCCACAGGAGCTGACTCCCTCAGGGGAGCCCCAGCTTCATGCGGTGGATTTTGCAGAGGCCGGGGAGGACTTCTGTTCCTGGGAACTAGCTGTGTTGTGCAGCTTTTTCCCCTCTGCCCTTACCTCTGGCAAGAAAGGACGATCCACGTGCTTTCTTGCTTTTATTGGAACAAAAGGACTGCATTCGATAATGAGGCGCTTTCTTAGATTGTGAGGGAATATATGGCAAAAAAATAAGAATTTACTTACCGATAATTCTATTTCTCGTAGTCCGTAGTGGATGCTGGGAACTCCGTAAGGACCATGGGGAATAGCGGCTCCGCAGGAGACTGGGCACAAAAGTAAAAGCTTTAGGACTACCTGGTGTGCACTGGCTCCTCCCCCTATGACCCTCCTCCAAGCCTCAGTTAGGATACTGTGCCCGGATGAGCGTACACAATAAGGAAGGATTTTGAATCCCGGGTAAGACTCATACCAGCCACACCAATCACACCGTACAACCTGTGATCTGAACCCAGTTAACAGCATGATAACAGAGGAGCCTCTGAAAAGATGGCTCCCAACAATAATAACCCGATTTTTGTAACAATAACTATGTACAAGTATTGCAGACAATCCGCACTTGGGATGGGCGCCCAGCATCCACTACGGACTACGAGAAATAGAATTATCGGTAAGTAAATTCTTATTTTCTCTGACGTCCTAGTGGATGCTGGGAACTCCGTAAGGACCATGGGGATTATACCAAAGCTCCCAAACGGGCGGGAGAGTGCGGATGACTCTGCAGCACCGAATGAGAGAACTCCAGGTCCTCCTCAGCCAGGGTATCAAATTTGTAAAATTTAGCAAACGTGTTTGCCCCTGACCAAGTAGCTGCTCGGCAAAGTTGTAAAGCCGAGACCCCTCGGGCAGCCGCCCAAGATGAGCCCACCTTCCTTGTGGAATGGGCTTTTACAGTTTTTGGCTGTGGCAGGCCTGCCACAGAATGTGCAAGCTGAATTGTACTACAAATCCAACGAGCAATAGTCTGCTTAGAAGCAGGAGCACCCAGCTTGTTGGGTGCATACAGGATAAACAGCGAGTCAGTCTTCCTGACTCCAGCCGTCCTGGAAACATATATTTTCAGGGCCCTGACTACGTCCAGCAACTTGGAGTCCTCCAAGTCCCTAGTAGCCGCAGGTACCACAATAGGCTGGTTCAAGTGAAACGCTGAAACCACCTTAGGGAGAAATTGAGGACGAGTCCTCAATTCTGCCCTGTCCGTATGAAAAATTAGGAAAGGGCTTTTATAGGATAAAGCCGCCAATTCTGAGACACGCCTGGCTGAAGCCAGGGCTAACAGCATAACCACTTTCCATGTGAGATATTTTAAGTCCACAGTGGTGAGTGGTTCAAACCAATGTGATTTTAGGAATCCCAAAACTACATTGAGATCCCAAGGTGCCACTGGAGGCACAAAAGGAGGCTGTATATGCAGTACCCCCTTGACAAACGTCTGAACTTCAGGAACTGAAGCCAGTTCTTTCTGGAAGAAAATCGACAGGGCCGAAATTTGAACCTTAATGGACCCTAATTTTAGGCCCATAGACAGTCCTGTTTGCAGGAAATGCAGGAAACGACCCAGTTGAAATTCCTCTGTAGGGGCCTTCCTGGCCTCGCACCACGCAACATATTTACGCCAAATACGGTGATAATGCTGTATGGTTACATCCTTCCTGGCTTTGATCAGGGTAGGGATGACTTCATCCGGAATGCCTTTTTTCTTCAGGATCCGGCGTTCAACCGCCATGCCGTCAAACGCAGCCGCGGTAAGTCTTGAAACAGACAGGGTCCCTGCTGGAGCAGGTCCTTTCTTGGAGGTAGAGGCCACGGGTCCTCTGTGAGCATCTCTTGAAGTTCCGGGTACCAAGTCCGTCTTGGCCAATCCGGAGCCACGAGTATAGTCCTTACTCCTCTCCTTCTTATGATTCTCAATACCTTGGGTATGAGAGGCAGAGGAGGGAACACATACACTGACTGGTACATCCACGGTGTTACCAGAGCGTCCACAGCTATTGCCTGAGGGTCCCTTGACCTGCGCAATACCTGTCTAGTTTTTTGTTGAGGCGGGACGCCATCATGTCCACCTTTGGTTTTTCCCAACGGTTCACAATCATGTGGAAGACTTCTGGGTGAAGTCCCCACTCTCCCGGGTGGAGGTCGTGTCTGCTGAGGAAGTCTGCTTCCCAGTTGTCCACTCCCGGAATGAAAACTGCTGACAGTGCTATCACATGATTTTCCGCCCAGCGAAGAATCCTTGCAACTTCTGCCATTGCCTTCCTGCTTCTTGTGCCGCCCTGTCTGTTTACGTGGGTGACTGCCGTGATGTTGTCTGACTGGATCAGCACCGGCTGACCTTGAAGCAGAGGTCTTGCTAGGCTTAGAGCATTGTAGATGGCCCTTAGCTCCAGGATATTTATGTGAAGTGATGTCTCCAGGTTTGACCACAAGCCCTGGAAATTTCTTCCCTGTGTGACTGCTCCCCAGCCTCTCAGGCTGGCATCCGAGGTCATCAGGACCCAGTCCTGAATGCCGAATCTGCGGCCCTCTAAAAGATGAGCACTCTGCAACCACTACAGGAGAGACACCCTTGTCCTTGGTGACAAGATTATCCGCTGATGCATCTGAAGATGCGACCCGGACCATTTGTCTAGCAGATCCCACTGGAAGGTTCTTGCGTGGAATCTGCCGAATGGGATTGCTTCGTAAGTAGCCACCATCTTTCCCAGGACCCTTGTGCATTGATGCACTGAGACTTGGCCTGGTTTTAGGATATTTCTGACTAGTTCGGATAACTCCCTGGCTTTCTCCTCCGGGAGAAACACCTTTTTCTGGACTGTGTCCAGGATCATCCCTAGGAATAGAAGTCGTGTCGTCGGGATCAGCTGCGATTTTGGAATATTGAGAATCCAACCGTGCTGGCGCAGCACTATCTGAGATAGTGCTACTCCGACTTCCAACTGTTCCCTGAACCTTGCCCTTATCAGGAGATCGTCCAAGTAAGGGATAACTAAAACTCCCTTCCTTCGAAGGAGTATCATCATTTCGGCCATTACTTTGGTAAAGACCCGGGGTGCCGTGGACAATCCAAACGGCAGCGTCTGAAACGGATAGTGACAGTTCTGTACCACAAACCTGAGGTACCCTTGGTGAGAAGGGTAAATTGGGACATGTAGGTAAGCATCTTTGATATCCAGAGACACCATATAGTCCCCTTCTTCCAGGTTTGCAATCACCGCTCTGAGTGACTCCATCTTGAATTTGAACCTTTGTATGTAAGTGTTCAAGGATTTTAGGTTTAAAATCGGTCTCACCGAGCCGTCCGGCTTCGGTACCACAAATAGTGTGGAATAGTACCCCTTTCCCTGTTGCAGGAGGGGTACCTTGATTATCACCTGCTGGGAATACAGCTTGTGAATGGCTTCCAATACTGCCTCCCTGTCTGAGGGAGACGTCGGTAAGGCAGACTTTAGGAAACGGCGAGGGGGAGACGTCTCGAATTCCAATTTGTACCCCTGAGATACCACCTGAAGGATCCAGGGGTCCACTTGCGAGTGGGCCCACTGCGCACTGAACTTCATGAGACGGGCCCCCACCGTGCCTGAGTCCGCTTGTAAATCCCCAGCGTCATGCTGAGGACTTTGCGGAGGCGGGAGAGGGCATTTGTTCCTGGGAACTGGCTGTTTGCTGCAGCCTTTTTCCTCTCCCTCTGCCACGGGGCATAAATGAGGCGCCTTTTGCCCGCTTGCCCTTATGGGGCCGAAAGGACTGCGCCTGATAATACGGCGTCTTCTTAGGTTGAGAAGCTACCTGGGGTAAAAATGTGGATTTTCCAGCAGTTGCCGTGGCTACCAGGTCTGAAAGACCTACCCCAAATAACTCCTCCCCCTTATAAGGCAATACTTCCATGTGCCTTTTAGAATCCGCATCACCTGACCACTGCCGCGTCCATAAACCTCTTCTTGCAGAAATGGACAGCGCGCTAACTCTAGATGCCAGACGGCAAATATCCCTCTGTGCATCACGCATATATAGAAATGCATCCTTCAAATGCTCTATAGTCAGTAATATACTGTCCCTATCTAGGGTATCAATATTTTCAGTCAGGGAATCCGACCACGCCAGGCCCGCACTGCACATCCAGGCTGAGGCGATTGCTGGTCGCAGTATAACACCCGTGTGAGAGTATATAAATTTTAGGATATTCTCCAGCTTTCTATCGGCAGGTTCCTTTAGGGCGGCCGTATCAGGAGAGGGTAGTGCTACCTGTTTAGACAAGCGTGTGAGCGCTTTATCCACCCTAGGGGGTGTTTCCCAACGTGCCCTATCCTCTGGCGGGAAAGGGTACGATGCCAATAACCTTTTAGGAATTATCAGTTTTTTATCGGGGGAAACCCACGCCTCATCACACACTTCATTTAATTCCTCGGATACAGGAAAAACTACAGGCAGTTTTTTCTCACCAAACATAATACCCTTTTTAGTGGTACTTGTATTATCAGAGATATGCAATACATTTTTCATTGCTTCAATCATGTAACGTGTGGCCCTAGTGGAAGTCACGTTTGTCTCCTCATCATCGTCACTGGAGTCAGTATCCGTGTCTGTGTCTGCCATTTGAGGTAACGGCCGTTTTAAGGCCCCTGATGGCGTTTGAGACCCCTGGACAGGCACAAGCTGATTAGCCGGCTGTCTCATGTCGTCAACTGTCTGTCGTAAAGAGCTGACACTGTCACGCAATTCCTTCCATAAGCTCATCCACTCAGGTGTCGACTCCCCAGGGGGTGACAACTGTATAATAGGCAATTGCTCCGCCTCCATCTCATTTTCCTCCTCAAACATGTCGACACAATCGTACAGACACACCGCACACACACAGGGAATGCTCTGATAGAGGACAGGACCCCACTAGCCCTTTGGGGAGACAGAGGGAGAGTATGCCAGCACACACCAGAGCGCTATATATATACAGGAATGCCACTATAAAAATGTGCTTTTCCCTTATAGCTGCTGTTTGTATTAAACTTGCGCCAAATTAGTGCCCCCCTCTCTTTTTTACCCTTTTCTGTAGTGCAGGACTGCAGGGGAGAGTCAGGGAGACGTCCTTCCAGCGGAGCTGTGATGGAAAATGGCGCCCATGTGCTGAGGAGATAGGCTCCGCCCCCTTCTCGGCGGCCTTTTCTCCCGCTTTTTTGGTGAGTTCTGGCAGGGGTTAAAATACATCCATATAGCCTTGGGGGTTATATGTGATGTATTTATGCCAGCCAAGGTGTTTTACATTGCTGCTCAGGGCGCCCCCCCCTAGCGCCCTGCACCCTCAGTGACCGGAGTGTGAAGTGTGCCTGAGTAACAATGGCGCACAGCTGCAGTGCTGTGCGCTACCTTGTTGAAGACTGATGTCTTCTGCCGCCGATTTTTCTGGACCTCTTCTTGCTTCTGGCTCTGTAAGGGGGCCGGCGGCGCCGCTCTGGGACCGAGCTCCGAGGCTGGGCCTGTGTTCGGTCCCTCTGGAGCTAATGGTGTCCAGTAGCCTAAGAAGCCCAATCCACTCTGCACTCAGGTGAGTTCGCTTCTTCTCCCCTTAGTCCCTCGATGCAGTGAGCCTGTTGCCAGCAGGTCTCACTGAAAATAAAAACCTAAAACTAAAACTTTCACTAAGAAGCTCAGGAGAGCCCCTAGTGTGCACCCTTCTCGGCCGGGCACAAAAATCTAACTGGGGCTTGGAGGAGGGTCATAGGGGGAGGAGCCAGTGCACACCAGGTAGTCCTAAAGCTTTTACTTTTGTGCCCAGTCTCCTGCGGAGCCGCTATTCCCCATGGTCCTTACGGAGTTCCCAGCATCCACTAGGACGTCAGAGAAATTTGATTTACCTGCCGTAGCCGTGGAGACGAGATCCGAGAGGCCCTCTCCGAACAATTCCTCACCCTTGTAAGGCAACAACTCCATATGCCTCTTTTAGTCGGCATCACCTGTCCATTGCATGTTCCACAGGACACGTCTAGCAGAAATCGACATAGCGTTAACTCTAGAACCCAGTAGACTAACGTCTCTTTGGGTATGTCATATATATATATATATATATATATATATATGACAACATTTTTTACATATATATATATATATATATATATATATATATATATATACATACACTAGGGACAATAATAAGAATTTACTTACCGATAATTCTATTTCTCATAGTCCGTAGTGGATACTGGGAACTCCGTAAGGACCATGGGGAATAGCGGCTCCGCAGGAGACTGGGCACAAAAAGTAAAAGCTTTAGACTAGCTGGTGTGCACTGGCTCCTCCCCCTATGACCCTCCTCCAAGCCTCAGTTAAGATACTGTGCCCGGACGAGCGTACATAATAAGGAAGGATCTTGAATCCCGGGTAAGACTCATACCAGCCACACCAATCACACCGTACAACTCGTGATCTGAACCCAGTTAACAGTATGATAACCGTAGGAGCCTCTGAAAAGATGGCTTCCAACAATAAACAACCCGATTTTGTTTGTAACAATAACTATATACAAGTATTGCAGACAATCCGCACTTGGGATGGGCGCCCAGCATCCACTACGGACTATGAGAAATAGAATTATCGGTAAGTAAATTCTTATTTTCTCTGACGTCCTAGTGGATGCTGGGAACTCCGTAAGGACCATGGGGATTATACCAAAGCTCCCAAACGGGCGGGAGAGTGCGGATGACTCTGCAGCACCGAATCAGAGAACTCCAGGTCCTCCTCAGCCAGGGTATCAAATTTGTAGAATTTAGCAAACGTGTTTGCCCCTGACCAAGTAGCTGCTCGGCAAAGTTGTAAAGCCGAGACCCCTCGGGCAGCCGCCCAAGATGAGCCCACCTTCCTTGTGGAATGGGCTTTTACAGATTTTGGCTGTGGCAGGCCTGCCACAGAATGTGCAAGTTGAATTGTACTACAAATCCAACGAGCAATCGTCTGCTTAGAAGCAGGAGCACCCAGCTTGTTGGGTGCATACAGTATAAACAGCGAGTCAGATTTTCTGACTCCAGCCGTCCTGGAAACATATATTTTCAGGGCCCTGACTACGTCCAGCAACTTGGAGTCCTCCAAGTCCCTAGTAGCCACAGGTACCACAATAGGTTGATTCATGCGAAACGCTGAAACCACCTTAGGGAGAAATTGAGGACGAGTCCTCAATTCCGCCCTATCCGAATGAAATATCAGGTAAGGGCTTTTATAGGATAAAGCCGCCAATTCTGATACGCGCCTGGCTGAAGCCAGGGCCAACAGCATTACCACTTTCCATGTGAGATATTTCAAATCCACTGTGGCAAGTGGTTCAAACCAATGTGATTTTAGGAACCCTAAAACTACATTGAGATCCCAAGGTGCCACTGGAGGCACAAAAGGAGGCTGTATATGCAGTACCCCTTTGACAAACGTCTGAACTTCAGGCACTGAAGCCAGTTCTTTCTGGAAGAAGATCGACAGGGCCGAAATTTGAACCTTAATGGATCCTAATTTTAGGCCCATAGACAATCCTGCTTGCAGGAAATGTAGGAAACGACCCAGTTGAAATTCCTCCGTAGGGGCCTTCTTGACCTCACACCACGCAACATATTTTCGCCAAATGCGATGATAATGTTTTGCAGTTACATCCTTCCTGGCCTTGATCAGGGTAGGGATGACTTCATCTGGAATGCCTTTTTCCTTCAGGATCCGGCGTTCAACCGCCATGCCGTCAAACGCAGCCGCGGTAAGTCTTGGAACAGACAAGGTCCCTGCTGGAGCAGGTTCTTCCTTAGAGGTAGAGGCCACGGGTTCTCCGTGAGCATCTCTTGCAGCTCCGGGCACCAAGTTCTTCTTGGCCAATCCGGAGCCACGAGTATCGTTCTTACTCCTCTCCTTCTTATGATTCTCAGTACTTTTGGTATGAGAGGAAGAGGAGGGAACACATATACCGACTGGAACACCCACGGAGTTACCAGAGCGTCCACCGCTATTGCCTGAGGGTCCCTCGACCTGGCGCAATATCTGTCCAGTTTCTTGTTGAGACGGGACGCCATCATGTCCACCTTTGGTTTTTCCCAACGGTTTACAATCACTTGGAAGACTTCTGGATGAAGTCCCCACTCCCCCGGGTGGAGGTCGTGTCTCGGAATGAACACTGCTGACAGTGCTATCACATGATTTTCCGCCCAGCGGAGAATCCTTGCAGCTTCTGCCATTGCCCTCCTGCTTCTTGTGCCGCCCTGTCTGTTTACGTGGGCGACAGCCGTGATGTTGTCCGACTGGATCAATACCGGTTGACCCTGAAGCAGAGGCCTTGCTTGACTGCTCCCCAGCCTCTCAGGCTGGCATCCGTGGTTACCAGCATCCAATCCTGAATGCCGAATCTGCGGCCCTCTAGAAGATGAGCCTTCTGTAACCACCACAGGAGAGATACCCTTGTCCTTGGAGATAGGGTTATCCGCTGATGCATCTGAAGATGCGATCCGGACCATTTGTCCAGCAGATCCCACTGAAAAGTTCTTGCATGGAATCTTCCGAATGGAATCGCTTCGTAAGAAGCCACCATTTTTCCCAGGACTCTCGTGCACTGATGCACTGACACTTGTCCTGGTTTTAGGAGGTTCCTGACTAGCTCGGATAACTCCCTGGCCTTCTCCTCCGGGAGAAACACCTTTTTCTGGACTGTGTCCAGAATCATCCCTAGGAACAGTAGACGTGTTGTTGGAATCAGCTGTGATTTTGGGATATTTAGAATCCACCCGTGCTGACGTAGCACTACCTGAGATAGTGCTACTCCGACCTCTAACTGTTCCCTGGACCTTGCCCTTATCAGGAGATCGTCCAAGTAAGGGATAATTAATACGCCTTTTCTTCGAAGAAGAATCATCATTTCGGCCATTACCTTGGTAAAGACCCGTGGTGCCGTGGACAATCCAAACGGCAGCGTCTGAAACTGATAATGACAGTTTTGTATCACAAACCTGAGGTACCCTTGGTGAGAAGGGTAGATTGGGACATGGAGATAAGCATCCTTGATGTCTAGAGATACCATATAGTCCCCTTCTTCCAGGTTCGCTATCACTGCTCTGAGTGACTCCATCTTGAATTTGAACCTTTTTATGTAAGTGTTCAAAGATTTTAGATTTAAAATTGGTCTCACCGAGCTGTCCGGCTTCGGTACCACAAACAGCGTGGCATAATACCCCTTTCCCTGTTGTAGGAGGGGTACCTTGATTATCACCTGCTGGGAATACAGCTTGTGAATAGCTTCCAATACTGCCTCCCTGTCGGAGGGAGACGTTGGTAGAGCAGACTTCAGGAACCGGCGAGGGGGAGACGTCTCAAATTCCAATTTGTACCCCTGTGATACTACCTGCAGGATCCAGGGGTCCACTTGCGAGTGAGCCCACTGCGCGCTGAAATTCTTGAGACGGCCCCCCACCGTGCCCGAGTCTGCTTGCAGAGCCCCAGCGTCATGCTGAGGACTTGGCAGAAGCGGGGGAGGGCTTCTGCTCCTGGGAAGAGGCTGCATGGTGCAGTCTTTTTCCCCTTCCTCTGCCCCGGGGCAGGAACGAGCGGCCTTTTTCCCTCTTGCCCTTATAGGGACGAAAGGACTGGGTTTGAAAAGACGGTGTCTTTTTCTGCTGAGAGGTGACCTGGGGTAAAAAGGTGGATTTTCCAGCCGTTGCTGTGGCCACCAGGTCCGATAGACCGACCCCAAATAACTCCTCCCCTTTATACGGCAATACTTCCATATGTCGTTTGGAATCCGCATCACCTGACCACTGTCGCGTCCATAACGTTCTTCTGGCAGAAATGGACATCGCACTTACTCTAGATGCCAGGGTGCAAATATGCCTCTGTGCATCTCGCATATATAGTAATGCATCCTTCAAATGCTCTATAGTTAATAATATACTGTCCCTATCCAGGGTATCAATATTTTCAGTCAGGGAATCCGACCAAGCCACTCCAGCGCTGCACATCCAGGCTGAGGCGATCGCTGGTCGCAGTATAACACCGGTATGTGTGTATATACCTTTTAAGATATTTTCCAGCCTTCTATCAGCTGGTTCCTTGAGAGCGGCCGTATCAGGAGACGGTAACGCCACTTGTTTTGATAAGCGTGTGAGCGCCTTATCTACCCTAGGGGGTGTTTCCCAACGTGCCCTAACCTCTGGCGGGAAAGGGTATAGTGCCAATAATTTATTAGAAATCAGCAGTTTTTTATCGGGGGAAACCCACGCTTTATCACACACCTCATTTAATTCATCTGACTCAGGAAAAACCACTGGTAGTTTTTTCACACCCCACATAATACCCTTTTTTGTGGTACTTGTAGTGTCAGAAATGTTCAATGCCTCCTTCATTGCCGTGATCATGTAACGTGTGGCCCTACTGGACATTACGTTTGTCTCGTCACCGTCGACACTGGATTCAGTATCCGTGTCAGGGTCTGTGTCGACCATCTGAGGTAACGGGCGTTTTAGCGCCCCTGACGGTGTCTGAGACGCCTGAACAGGCACTAATTGATTTGTCGGCTGTCTCATGTCGTCAACAGTTTTTTGCAAAGTGCTGACATTGTCACGTAATTCTTTAATTACTACCATCCAGTCAGGTGTCGACTCCCTAGGGGGTGACATCACTAACACAGGCAATTGCTCTGCTTCCACATCATTTTCCTCATCATACATGTCGACACAATCGTACCGACACCCAGCACACACACAGGGAATGCTCTGATAGAGGACAGGACCCCACTAGCCCTTTGGGGAGACAGAGGGAGAGTTTGCCAGCACACACCAGAGCGCTATATATATACAGGGATAACCTTATATAAGTGTTACTCCCTGTTATAGCTGCTGTATTTATATATTAGCTACCAATAGTGCCCCCCTCTCTGTTTTACCCTGTTTCTGTAGTGCAGGACTGCAGGGGAGAGTCAGGGAGCCGTCCTTCCAGCGGAGCTGTGAAAGAAAATGGCGCTTGTGTGCTGAGGAGAAAGGCTCCGCCCCCTTCACGGCGGCCTTTTCTCCCGCTTTTTTCAGGAAACTGGCAGGGGATAAATGCATCCATATAGCCCAGGAGCTATATGTGATGCATTTTCTTTTAGCCATATAAGGTTTTTATATCGTTTTTATTGCGTCTCAGGGCGCTCCCCCCCAGCGCCCTGCACCCTCAGTGACCGGAGTGTGAAGTGTGCTGAGAGCAATGGCGCACAGCTGCAGTGCTGTGCGCTACCTTATTTGAAGACAGGAACGTCTTCTGCCGCCGCTTTCTCCGGACCTCTTCGCTCTTCTGGCTCTGTAAGGGGGCCGGCGGCGCGGCTCCGGGACCCATCCAGGCTGAACCTGTGATCGTCCCTCTGGAGCTAATGTCCAGTAGCCAAGAAGCCCAATCCACTCTGCAGTCAGGCGAGTTCGCTTCTTCTCCCCTTAGTCCCACGATGCAGTGAGCCTGTTGCCAGCAGGACTCATTGAAAATAAAAAACCTATTTAAACTTTTACTTCTAAGCAGCTCAGGAGAGCCACCTAGCTTGCACCCTTCTCGTTCGGGCACAAAAATCTAACTGAGGCTTGGAGGAGGGTCATAGGGGGAGGAGCCAGTGCACACCAGCTAATCTAAAGCTTTTACTTTTTGTGCCCAGTCTCCTGCGGAGCCGCTATTCCCCATGGTCCTTACGGAGTTCCCAGCATCCACTAGGACGTCAGAGAAAACATGGTATCCTTATCTAGGGTTTCAATCTCCGCTGATAAGGTATCTGTCTACGCTGCTACAGCGCTATAAACCCATGCCGACACAATCGCCGGTCTGAGTAGTGTACCAGAATGTGTGTAAATGGACTTCAAAGTACTTTTACTGCATGCTATCTGCAGGATCCCTGAAGATAGCTGTAAAGTCAGCGCTACCTTTTTTTGGTAAACGTGTCAATGCCTTGTACACCCTAGGGGAAGATTCCCATCGTATCCTGGCCCCATTAGGGAAAGGATACTCCCTGAGAATCCTTTTTGGGAAGCTGCAGCTTCTTGTCTGGAGATTCCCGCTCTTTTTCTTCATGAGAGGAGGGAAATATACCTCAGCTTTCTTCCCCTTAAACATGTGTACCCTCGTGTCAGGGACAGATGAGTCATCAGTGATATGCAAAACATCTTTTATTACAATAATCATATATTGAATACTTCTCTGCCAGTTTTGGCTGTACTTTGCATTATCGTAGTCGACACTGGAGTCAGACTCCGTGTCGATATCAGTGTCTATTATTTTGGATAGTGAGCGTTGTGAGACCCTGAAGGTCTCTGTGACATAGGGACAGACATGGGTAGATTCCCTGTCTGTTCTCTAATCTTTTGTGTAATAAATTCATCTTAGCACTTAATTTCACAAATCCAATCAGGCATCGGCATTGTCGACGGAGACACCACACACACACAGATTTGCTCCATCTCCTCCTTAGGAGAGCCTTTTACCTCAGACATATCGACACACACGTACCGACACACCACACACACAGGGAATGCTCTTCTGAAGACAGTTCCCCCACAAGGCCCTTTGGAGAGACAGAGAGTATGCCAGCACACACCCCAGCGCAATACGACCCAGGAAAAACACAGCAATTTAATGTTTACCCCGTAGCGCTGTTATTATCTGCGCCGAATTATGTGCCCCCCCCCCCTCTTCTTTAAAACCCTCTCTTCTACCGTGGTATAAGCAGGGGAGAGTCCGGGGAGCTTCCTCTCAGCGGTGCTGTGGAGAAAAACATGGCGCTGGTGAGTGCTGAGGGAGAAGCCCCACCTCCTCGGCGGCGGGCTTCAGTCCCGCTAAATGTGTAAAATTGGCGGGGGCTCATGCATATATACACAGTGTCTAGCTGTATATATGCTCTCCTTTGCCAAATAAGAGGTTTACATTGCTGCCCAGGGCGCCCCCCCCCCCTGCGACTGGGGCGAAGTAGATAGGAGTCATTGTTGTGTCTGGCAGCAGCCAGCATAAAGCGCAACTAAGGAATAAATGAGAAAAGGATACAGTGTCCCATTGAAAGATACCTTTATGTGAAGGAACAGCATCCTTTGAACGTAAGCCTTAAAGTGAGCACAAATTATAAGGAAAGTTCAATGTGTATGTGTGGTAGCCATGGTGTTGGGAATATACAAGAATGAAAGAAACCTTTATGGGTTTTGTCCAAAGTGTTTGAAAGTAAGCACGCATGTAAGCGACATTTCGTCATCCACGTAAAGGGTGAACCCATATGAATAGATCATCGCACATCCCATAGAAATTGGGTTAGGAGGATCCCAGGTGGAAGGTGTACACATGAGCACCCCATGAAGGACTCTCCCTGAACATATATATATATATATTGTGTTTTTTTCTATATACCGACAATTGGGTTGGATCAACATATGGACTCAGTACGAAAACATCCATGAACATTTGACCCTAATGGGTAATATTAGAAATATTTTGTGAATTTGCGCCGCTATAGGAATCTGTTCAATTTCTTTTTATATATTCAGGGAATGTTGGCAAGTGTGATTTGTACTCTGTAAGGAGCTGCAGACCCCTTGTGGCACCGTATAAATAAAGGATAAAAATAATATTTGGTACCTCTGTAATACATATAACAGTGCTTTTAGCCAAAACCTCCCCCCTCCAGCATGTTGTACTTAACAAGATTTATATGTAGTTATTATATAAGAGTTCTGGATTGACCTTAGTTGGAAGTCAAATTAATTATTGTAAATAATACACTTGGATACCTCAGAGTCAGTGAAGAAGTTATACAGGAGTACATCATCAAATTCCAAGCCTTTTGCTTCATAAATAGTTAGAACCAGGGCAAGACTCAATTCCTCAGGGATATTTTCCTTGGCAATCTCATTTTTCACCAAAATCACCTAAACAAATACATTAATTACGAATGACAAAAATAAATGAAAAGTAGAAATATCTGCAATATATGTATCTACAATATATGATCATATTAACTTAATTCTGAATGCGGAGAGAGTGTGCTGGAGAGAGAGTGGAGGTAGGGGTAGGTTTCTGGTGTGGTACTTGCCATTTCGAACAACCTTTCATATTCAAAATTTACTGGATTTTTTATCCTTTTGTTTGATTTCCACTTACAGTTACATTAATCTAACGGTGCTCCTCATCTCTGTGGTGCCGCCAGCAGCCACTGGAGGGACAAGGACACACACACAAACCCCTATGTACACTGAACCCCCCACCATATACTGCTCCTATATACACACACTGCACCCTCATACCCCTCCATACAGTGCCCCTGATACACAGGGCACATCCCTCCGCTATATACTGCATACTCATACCATTCAACTGTACCTTTTTGGCCAGGATAGTACCCTTTTTTTATGGTCTGTTCCGGACATAAAGGGTTTTGTACTGGGTTTCGGCATCTCCCAATCCTATTGATTCCTATGGGAGCGCCACGGGGGTAATTCAGACCTGATCACTGCTGTGCGTTTCCGCACAGCAGGCGATCAGATCTGAACTGCGCATGAACCGCAATGTGCCTGACGACTGCACCGGGCATCGGCGCCTAGCGACGGGATGGTGCTTTTTCGCATGAGCGATCGCAAGATGATTGACAGGAAAAAGCAGTTTGTGTGGGTGGCAACTGACCGTTTTACAGGACTGTCTGGAGTAACGGAGGAGGGACCAGGCGTTTTGAGGTAGGGTGTCTGACATCAGCTCCGGCCCCGATCAGCATGAAACAAACACAGCGGCTGAGTAAGTCCTGGGCAGTGCAGAGACTGCGCAAACTAATTTTTTTGCAGGTCTCCAACAAAAGCGAACGCACACCTACACACACCCTCCCCATGTAGGCAGTGACTATCTGATCGCAGGGATGCAAAAAGACGCACCCTAGTGATCATGTCTGAATTACTCCCTATGCCCCCTATGCCAGTGGCCACACCCCTTCCCTAATTTGTACCGATTTTTACATAGCCATGTTTGATGGTATGCATATACTCTGCACCCCCTACTACATATACTATGCTGCAACCCCAGGCTACTTGCCATCCCGAGACTCGGCAATCAGTAGCAGCAGCAAGCAGGAAACAGATGTAGGAACTGTGGAGGCACCGGGGGCATGTGTGGCCACTTAGCAGGGGAGAAGGTGAATCAGTCCGGCAAGAAGTGGTCAGACCGAGTAGCGCCCGCATTTCTAGAGCTCTTGTATCTCCGGGTAGCAAGAGCACAGCTTCCCACTACCCACATTAAAACAATCCTCCCACCTCCCTCTGCAATGTACGGGGAACGGTAGCATCGCTCTCCGCCTTGGCTGTGCACTTTGAGTTGTTCCGTTCAGCGGGCTCGTGCGTATGCATGCGCCTGCTACATTGCGCTGTAGCTGGTAAAGAATACATCTGTAAGATCTAAACAACAATGATGATGCACTTTCGGTTCCGGACCTGCACTCCATTATGCACATTATTGTGCAAAAATTGTATTTAAAAGACAAAAAAACATGAGTGCGCACTGTTCCAGTTTATATATAATGACACCAGAGAACTAAGAGTGATATATCTCCGTTCCCAGGCTTCTATATATACAATATTGCCTCCAATGTTTGAAGGAATTGGGGCTATATGACTGGAAGACCAGGGATGACGTACTTCCGGTTTCCAGTCATGCGTTCCAGTGTGTTCCACCAGATCACTTCCAGTCCTGGCTATAGCAATGAGGGCTAATTAAAATAAGATTTTAAACCTACCGGTAAATCTTTTTCTCGCAGTCCGTAGAGGATGCTGGGGACTCCGTAAGGACCATGGGGATAGACGGGCTCCGCAGGAGACATGGGCACTTTAAGAAAGACTTTGACTCTGGGTGTGCACTGGCTCCTCCCTCTATGCCCCTCCTCCAGACCTCAGTTAGAGAAACTGTGCCCAGAGGAGACGGACAGTAAGAGGAAAGGATTTTTGTTAATCCAAGGGCAAGATTCATACCAGCCACACCAATCACACCGTATAACTTGTGATATGCTATCTAGTTAACAGTATGAAAAAACAACATATCATCGGTCCAAAACCGATGAAACTATAACATAACCCTTATGTAAGCAATAACTATATACAAGTCTTGCAGAAGTAGTCTGCACTTGGGACGGGCGCCCAGCATCCTCTATGGACTACGAGAAAAAGATTTACCGGTAGGTTTAAAATCTTATTTTCTATAACGTCCTAGAGCAGAGGTTCTCAAACTCGGTCCTCGGGGGCACACACAGTGCATGTTTTGCAGGTCTCCTCACAGAATGCCAAGTGAAATAATTAGCTCCACCTGTGGACCTTTTAAAATGTGTCAGTGAGTAATTAATACACCTGTGCACCCGCTGGTTTACCTGCAAAACATGCACTGTGTGTGCCCCCGAGGACCGAGTTTGAGAACCTCTGTCCTAGAGGATGCTGGGGACTCCGTAAGGACCATGGGGATTATACCAAAGCTCCCAAACGGGCGGGAGAGTGCGGATGACTCTGCAGCACCGATTGAGCAAACAGGAGGTATGGAGCAGCCAGGGTATCAAACTTGTAGAACTTTGCAAAGGTGTTTGACCCCGACCAAGTAGCAGCTCGGCACAGCTGTAGTGCAGAGACCCCTCGGGCAGCCGCCCAAGACGAGCCCACCTTCCTAGTGGAATGGGCCTTAACCGATTTTGGTAACTGCAATCCAGCCGTCGAATGCGCCTGCTGAATCGTGTTACAGATCCAGCGAGCAATAGTCTGCTTTGAAGCAGGGCCGCCAACCTTGTTGGCTGCATACAGGACAAACAGTGCTTCTGTTTTTCTGATCCTAGCCGTTCTGGCCACGTAAATTTTCAAAGCCCTGACCACATCCAGGGACTCGGAATCCTCCAAGTCACGTGTAGCCACAGGCACGACAATAGGTTGGTTCATATGAAAGGATGAGACCACCTTAGGTAAGAATTGAGGACGGGTCCGTAATTCCGCTCAATCCATATGGAAAACCAGATATGGGCTTTTATGTGATAAAGCCGCCAATTCCGAAACTCGCCTAGCCGAAGCCAAGGCTAACAACATGACCACCTTCCAAGTGAGATATTACAACTCCACTGTTTTAAGTGGTTCAAACCAATGTGACTTAAGGAAACTTAACACCACGTTTAGGTCCCAAGGCACCACCGGAGGTACAAAAGGAGGCTGAATATTCAGTACTCCCTTCACAAAAGTCTGTACTTCAGGTAAAGAGGCCAATTCCTTTTGAAAGAAAATGGATAAAGCCGAAATCTGAACTTTAATGGAGCCTAATTTTAGGCCCAAATTCACTCCAGTTTGTGGGAAGTGAAGAAAACGGCCTAGATGGAATTCTTCCATAGGAGCATTCCTGGTCTCACGCCAAGAAACATATTTTCGCCATATTCGGTGATAATGTTTAGATGTCACGTCCTTCCTAGCCTTTATTAGCGTAGGAATAACCTCATCCGGAATACCTTTTTCCGCTAGGATCCGGCGTTCAACCGCCATGCCGTCAAACGCAGCCGCGGTATGTCTTGGAACAGACAGGGACCTTGTTGTAACAGGTCCTGCCTTAGAGGAAAGGCCACGTATCTTCTGTGAGCATTTCCTGTAGATCCGGATACCAGGTCCTTCGTGGCCAATCCGGAACAATGAGTATTGTTCTCACTCCTCTTTTTCTTATTATCCTCAACACCTTGGGTATGAGAGGAAGAGGAGGAAACACATAGACAGACTGGAACACCCACGATGTCACTAGGGCGTCCACAGCTACCACCTGAGGGTCTCTTGACCTGGCGCAATACCTTTGTAGCTTTTTGTTGAGACGGGACGCCATCATGTCTATTTGGGGCAGTCCCCACCGACTTGCAATCTGCGCGAAGACTTCTTGATAAAGTCCCCACTCTCCCGGGATGCAGGTCGTGTCTGCTGAGGAAGTCTGCTTCCCAGTTGTCCACTCCCGGAATTAACACTACTGACAGAGCGCTTACATGATTCTCCGCCCAGCAAAGAATTCTGGTGGCTTCCGCCATTGCCACTCTGCTACTTGTGCCGCCTTGGCGGTTTACATGAGCTACTGCGGTGACGTTGTCTGACTGGATCAGAACTGGTTGATCGCGAAGTAAGATCTCCGCTTGACGTAGGGCGTTGTATATGGCCCTTAGTTCCAGGATGTTGATGTGAAGACAAGTCTCTTGACTTGACCAAAGGCCTTGGAAATTTCTTCCCTGTGTGACTGCTCCCCAACCTCGGAGGCTCGCGTCCGTGGTCACCAGGATCCAGTCCTGAATGCTGAACCTGCGGCCTTCTAGAAGGTGAGCACTGTTTAGCCACCACAGGAGAGATACTCTGGCCCTGGGGGACAGGGTGATCCTCTGATGCAATTGCAGATACGACCCGGACCATTTGTCCAATAGGTCCCATTGGAAGGTCCTTGCATGGAATCTGCCGTAGGGAACGGCTTCGTATGTCGCCACCATTTTTCCCAGGACTTGAGTGCAATGACGTATTGACACTTGTTTTGGCTTCAACAGGTTCATGACTAGAGTCGAGTTCCTGCGCTTTTTCTGTCGGAAGAAAAACCCTCTTCTGGTCTGTGTCCAGAATCATGCCCAAGAAGGGCAGACGAGTTGTAGGATTCAGCTGCGACTTGGAATATTGATAATCCAGCCGTGTCACTGTAACACATTCAGTGAAAGTGATACGCTGTTCAGCAACTTCTCCCGTGATCTCGCTTTTATGAGGAGATCGTCCAAGTACGGGATAATTGTGACACCCTGTTTGCGCAGGAGCACCATCATTTCCGCCATTACCTTGGTGAAAATTCTCGGGGCCGTAGAAAGCCCAAACGGCAACATCTGAAATTGGTAATGACAATCCTGTACCGCAAATCTCAGGTACGCCTGATGAGGAGGATATATGGGAACATGCAGGTATGCATCCTTTATGTCCAGAGATACCATAAAATCTCCCCCTTCCAGGCTGGCGATGACCGCTGTGAGCGATTCCATCTTGAACTTGAACCGTTTTAAGTAAAGGTTCAGGGATTTTAAATTCAAAATGGGTCTGACCAAACCGTCCGGTTTCGGGACCACAAACAGAGTTAAGTAGTACCCCTTCCCTCTTTGAAGCAGAAGAACCTCTACCACCACTTGTTGAAGACACAATTTGCGAATCGCATGTAACACTATCTCCCTTTCTAGGGGGGGAAGTCGGTAGCGCAGATTTGAAAAACCGGCGAGGAGGCACCTCTTCGAATTCCAGCTTGTAACCCTGGGAAACAATTTCTATTGCCCAGGGATCCACCTGTGAGTGAACCCAGATGTGGCTGAACAGTCGAAGACGTGCCCCCACTGGAGCGGACTCCCTCAGGGGAGCCCCAGCTTCATGCGGTGGATTTTGCAGAGGCCGGGGAGGACTTCTGTTCCTGGGAACTAGCTGTGTTGTGCAGCTTTTTCCCTCTGCCCTTACCTCTGGCAAGAAAGGACGATCCACGTACTCTCTTGCTTTTATTGGAACGAAAGGACTGCATTTGATAATGAGGTGCTTTCTTAGATTGTGAGGGAATATATGGCAAAAAATTTGATTTACCTGCCGTAGCCGTGGAGACGAGGTCTGAGAGGCCCTCTCCAAACAATTCCTCACCCTTGTAAGGCAACAACTCCATATGTCTCTTGGAGTCGGCATCACCTGACCACTGTCGGGTCCATAAGACACGCCTAGCAGAAATAGACATAGCGTTTATCCTGGAACCCAGTAAACTAATATCTCTTTGAGCATCCCTCATATATAAGACAGCATCTTTTATATACCCTAGGGCAGTGGTTTCCAAACTTTTTTGAATCACGGCGCACTAGAATATCAGAATTTTTTTCGCGGCACCCCTAGGCCAAAAATTTCTTATTGAGAAATTTAGAAAGAAATATTACATTAAGTAGATTGCGTTTATAGGTCATCCTTAGGGTCAGTTGTGAGGTGAGGGACAAGATTTGCTTCTGTTTGACCACATATTTTATGACTGGCAGCCACCAGCACTGGTTTTGCCTATTATATTGACCATGAATAATTTGAATTGGTCCTGGACCACCAACCCAGGGCATCCCTGCAAGTGTCCCGAGGCATCCCAGGGAGCCACGGCACACAGTTTGGGAACCTCTGCCCTAGGGTCATTAAAATGGTATCCTTATCAAGGGTCTCAATATCCGCTGATAAGGAATCTGTCCATGCTGCTACAGCACTACAAACCCAGGCCGACGCAATAGCCGGTCTGAGTAACGTACCAGAATGTGTGTAAATGGACATCAAGGTAACCTCCTGCTTGCGGTCAGCAGGATCCTTGAGGGTAGCCGTATCTTGGGATGGAAGCGCTATCTTTTTTGATAAGCGCGTCAAAGCTTTGTCTACCTAGGGGAGGATTCCCACCGGATTCTGTCCTGCGACGGGAAAGGATACGTTATTAGAATCCTTTTGGGAATCTGCAGTTTTTTGTCTGGAGCTTCCCACGCTTTTTCGCATAATTCGTTCAGCTCATGTGAGGAGGGAAAGGTGACCTCAGGTTTCTTTCCCTTATACATGTGTACCCTCGTGTCAGGGACAGGAGGTTCCTCAGTGATATGCAAAACATCTTTTATTGCGATAATCATATATCGAATACATTTAGCCACCTTTGGCTGTAATTTTGCATCATCGTAGTCGACACTGGAGTCTGAATCCTTGTTGGTATCTGTGTCAACTATTTGGGATAGTGGGCGCTTCTGAGACCCCGAAGGTCCAGGCGACATTGGGACAGGCATGGGTTGACTCCCCGACTGTACCCCAGCTTCAGCTTTGTCTAATCTTTTGTGCAATAAATTACCATTAGCACTTAAAACATTCCACATATCCATCCAGTCAGGTGTTGGCACTGCAGACGGAGACCTAACATTCATACACTCCCCCTCCTCCTTAGGTGAGCCTTCAATCTCAGACATGTGTACACACGCGTACCGACACACCACACACACACACAGGGAAGCTCTTTTCTGAAGACAGGTTCCCCACCAGGCCCTTTGGAGAGACAGAGATAGAGTATGCCAGCACACACCCCAGCGCTATATGCCCCGGGAAAAAACACAGTATGTGTACCCAGTAGCGCTTTTGTTATGTATATGCGCCAATTATGTGCCCCCCCCTCTACTTTAAAACCCTTCTTTCACCATGTGTTAAGCAGGGGAGAGTCCGGGGAGCTTCCTCTCAGCGGTGCTGTGGAGAAAAATGGCGCTGGTGAGTGCTGAGGGAGAAGCCCCGCCCCCTCAGCGGCGGGCTTCTGTCCCGCTCAAATTTCTCAATAACATGGCGGGGGCTCTTTATATACATGTACAGTGCCCAGCTGTACATGTATATATATATATATATATATATATATACACATATGCCACAGAAGAGGTTCATATTGCTGCCCAGGGCGCGCGCCCCCCCCCCCCCCCCCTGCGCCCTGCACCCTTACAGTGACCGAGGTGTGTGAGGTGAATGGGAGCAATGGCGCACAGCTGCAGTGCTGTGCGTTACCTCTATGAAGATCAAGGTGTCTTCTGCCGCCTCTGATGTCTTTTCCTCAATACTCACCCGGCTTCTATCTTCCGGCTCTGCGAGGAGGACAGCGGCGCGGCTCTGGGACGGACGGCTAGGGTGAGACCTGCGTACCGATCCCTCTGGAGCTAATGGTGTCCAGTAGCCTAAGAAACAGAGCCCTGAAACTCAGATAAGTGGGTCTGTTTCTCTCTCCTCAGTCCCTCGATGCAGGGAGTCTGTTGCCAGCAGGCTCCCTGAACATAAAACCTAACTAAAATGCTTTCTTTACAGGAAACTGAGGAGAGCTCCTGAAATGCACCCAGTCTCCACTGGGCACAGTATCAAACTGAGGTCTGGAGGAGGGGCATAGAGGGAGGAGCCAGTGCACACCCACAGTCAAAGTCTTTCTTAAAGTGCCCATGTCTCCTGCGGAGCCCGTCTATCCCCATGGTCCTTACGGAGTCCCCAGCATCCTCTAGGACGTTAGAGAAAAGGGGTATATATATCCTGCAACTGTACCCTAAGAGACACCCCCGAGGAAACCTTAAAAAAGGTGAAACACATTGGGTGACTGACCTTCTGCTACCTACCAACAGATGTGTCCACATACGTTGTTGCAGTCTTTAAATCGGGGCACAGCATAGCTGGGATAGCCAGAGAGTAGCGGGCAGCACTGCTCCCGCTACCTATTGATTGAGGAATATGATGGAAGATATTTAACATGGGCAGTGGTAGCTTGTGCTCCTGCTACATTAGCAGACAATGGGGAAACTGTGGCTGTGGGAGGCTGCGCTGCTCCGCAATCAGCGCCACAGTACACAGCCTCCTGCAGTAACAAAGTAAAAGCACATATCTGTACCTCATTTCCAAATTAAGGAAATATTGAAACTGCTCTGGGCCTTGTTAACCCTGGGGGAAAGAACTGACAACTCAATGTCACCCCTTTTGTTTCTGGAGATGAAAGATAAGATTTTTTATGTAATATTTTTTGCTGTATTGCACATTCGTTGTATGTATTTATAAATAAGTGGTCCCATTTGGTATACTTATATACTACGCTATGAAGCAATACGTCATGCAGCACGAAATGCCTGGTGTGAGAGCTGCCAGGTTCTGTGCAACTCTGCTAAAGCTGGGTGTCTTTTTTTGCCGAAAATGCATCTTAATCACAACGCAATGAGGCTAGGACACACAAGGAGACTGTGCTGAATAATCTGATCTATGACACTAGCATAATTGTGTGACAGAGTCTATATACGGAGCACAATGGAACTTCTATTGGAAAAAAGCTGCGGCCGCTACATTATAGCACTTCGTATGCGGACAGACATAAACGTGTCATATTAAATTAATTAGTACAGTCTCCTCATTCGTCCTTTGAGACTTAGGTGCGTATTCGGCAAAGAAAGTTATCCAGCGATAGAAGATTCTCACACGATCTGGCGTGCCAAGAGTGGCTGTTTGGCGTAACTGCAGCAAAGATGTATGAGGACATACCTGTATACACACACACATACATATATATCACTTGCATACCAGACTATTCCTACTGTTTTCCTAAAGTACCATTGAAAAACTACAACTTCCTATACATAATAATGTTTACTAGTGCGTTTAGTTGTTTACAACCTATTCCTTCATAGACAAAATTCACCCAACCTGATGTGCTCCAAATTCAATTGGCTGTGTCTTCCTTTTGTTGCCACGTAATAATATAGCCAGGTCACTAACACAGCAAGACTCGAGCACTGTTGGCTTTGGGCCGTCAAACAACCCACAGTCCCGTGGTAGTCGATCAAAAGACTCTGGGAAAAAGTATTGCAGCAGATCCACAACACCAGAAGCCAGATGAAGAATCCCTATGAAATACAAAATACTGATAACAACAACATTTGACATATCCAAAAGACACACTGGTAGGTTACTGCTAGTGTGTGTGTGTGTGTGTGTGTGTGTGTGTGTGTGTGTGTGTGTGTGTGTGTGTTATTTAACTTAGACTGCAAGCTGTACTTGGGCAAAGTCTGTTATGAATGAATAAAAATCACCTGTGAATCATTGCATAATATTATGCTGGTGCTATGTAAAGGTTAATAATAGCAAGACTTTCACTATGTACTGTCACATAACTAATAAATTAAACATTATAATACAGGGCCCCATACACTAGAACGATATTGCCAGATTATATCGGATGAAATTGGGCATTTTCGTGGTGTTTCCGATCCGATGTGCGTTCCCATGAGCATCGGATCGGATCATCCAGATTGACCGTGCTGCACTAGCAATCATGGTCGACCCCGCAGGCAAAAGGGACAGCATACAATGTATCTTGGGCGATCCTGCCGCCCGGGAGGCTGCCGGGGTGATCGCCTGCGACATGACGGTCGGACATGTTGTATAAGTGTATGGGGCCCTTAAGTCTGACAGAGAAGTTACTGACAGTACTCTGTATACTGCATGCTGACTGCTCAGAAAACGGACAAGAAATACATTCTGTGAAAACACTGCAAGCCTAGTTCTGCATTGTTATAGATTAGTGCATTTATAACACTAAGGCACATAAATAACTACAAACAAAAATGAAAAGACAATGAGTGGGCCGGCACGAGGAAGTATGTTTCCATGGCACAGACTGGTGGATAACTGAACTGGGCCATATACAGCTGTAGCCACGCTCATGCAGCCTGCGGCATGGATGCACAGGAACACGCGCGGCCAGGCACTCATGCGCCGCTCATGTATTCCTATGGGCGCATGTACTTAGATACACATGCAAGTCATGGTCGCGGGCATACTTGCCGCAAATACAGCAAGCTGTAGGCTAGATGAGCTTGGCTACATCTGTGTAACAGCACTCTTATAGCAGAAAGAAGAGAAAAGACAAACAGATTTGGTGAATATGGCTACAAAAAAAAAAAAACTTACCAGAATGAGACCTATAGTTTTGATACAGATGATATAGTTGCTTTGGTTTTCTAACAATGCAATTTTTCTTGCCATCAGAACCATTCTTGTTTGCAAAATAGAATAAGGATCTTAGGTCGCTGAAACGGAATGCCACCCCTTTCATTATGCTCTGTGCAGTGTCTCCAGTAAGAAACATGGAATTGGGATCATTAATACATCTCATTAGCAGAAAGAGCTCTGCCTGGGTGAAGTCTTGAATCTCATCCCCATAAAGCTCATGAATTGACCATGGCAGTTCCTCAAGCTTTGACAGTCTGCAAGATAAATTATACAAGACATCCTCTTCATCAAAATACCCCAGCTGGCACTTCATTTGTTCATATGTGCAGAAGAGACTGTAGATTTCCTTCCTGTCTCCTTCAAAGTTTGGGGCTCTTTTCCTGCCAAGTTTCATGTACTCCTGTTCTGTGAGTCTACCTTGGTGGCAGCTTAATGCTTCAAAAGAGCCTTTCAAAAATGACTTAATCTCTTTCCAAACCAGTGCTGCATTGTAAGGAGACTTTCCTTTTATTTTAGGCCAGAGCTCATAGGCAAATAACTCAAAGGTTACAAAAATGCGAGGGTCAGTCTCTTTAAGATCACAGTTATTTTCCTCTTCCTCATTTTCTGGGTCAGGCTCAATCTCCTCATCCTCTCTTAACAAATCTATTATATCAATATTATCCAATGTAGACCAACCAACTATATTCCTTTTAAGACTTCCATCGTCATTTCTAGGAAAAAATGGGTCAGGCATGGAGGCATCCAACAGCATTAGCAGCTGCTGAGAGGTTATAAACAAAGGGAAGTTCTCATCTTTGATATCTTGAAACCTGTAAACATTAGGCTCCAATGGCATGAAATGACTTGTTGACTTGGTAGATTTGCTTAACTCAAGGAAATTTCTTTGTACTTCCTGGCAAAGGACATGATTTTTTGTAATAAAAACAGGATGATAGTGTTCCAATTTAACAGTGGTTTCCTCCCCATGTTCTGGCATATTATCGTCTGCATCTATGTTCTCTGGTTCTGGTGCTTCCTCTTCATATGCACAGTCAGATGATTCTGTTTCAGAATTCTCTTCATTATCTGTGTCATCATTACCTTCCACGTTTTCAGAAAACTTCCTCCGTTGCCAGGTCTGCTTTACTAGCCACGGGCCAACTGACTCTGCTTTTTCCCAGTATGAGTGAAACTTCTTCCAGAGGCGATACAAACAACAAGTTGTTTTTCCTGTGCCGCTTCTGCCAATTAATATAATAGTTTCCATGGGTTTGGGATTTAGATCAATCACAGCATATTCCAATTCACCAACTCGGAAGGGATACTCAACTCTGTAGTTCATATTGCTTAATATGTTCAGTGCCATGTCTGTGCTGAAGCTGTGGAACTTCAAAATATTGTATTCCGTTTCAGCTGCACTAGCTGGGGGGAAATAATCGGGGATAGAAGGCTCCATGTCTCTTTCCAATTCAGTGTCTTCCAGAAAATACCTAGGAATACGCTTTTGTGCATTTGAGAAAATTCTAACCTTTGTTATGCCCTTCAGCTTTTTTCTCAGGATACATGTCAAACCTCTGTTGTAAGCACTGCATATGCTTTCGATAGCATGATTAAGTTTGCAGTGGTCAAGAACAATATCCCAGATCCTTATTATTTCAGTATAGATCCTTCCTGTTTTTTCTGATGCCAGCTGTGTAGCCAAGATTTTTTCTGGGTCCTCACTACATCGGGGTGAAAAATCGATTGCAAGCTCCCAGAGAAGCCTGGCACCTTTGTCCAGCTTAACTTCATACAACTTGATATTGCTCTTCAATTTAAGGTGTTTGTGGAGACTACGGGTCCACTCTCCATTTGCAAGCTTCTGAATAGAAATAATGATTTTATTTTTCATGTACTGTGGTACTGCCTTGCTTCCTAATTTCTTCAGGGCTTCTGGAGAACACTCAATCTCCCAAGTCATATTATTGAAGTCTAAATTTGAAAGGTCAATATTCTCTTCCACAAGTTCAAAGTCTTCTTCATTATCGTCATGCACTAGTGAGCCATTCTCACCACACTCATTAATATTACTCACCACTGAAGAATTATCATTCAAAGCCTTATCAAAGTCCGGGACACTGTCTGTATGGACTACAGGTATCTCAGTGGTATTCTCTTCTCTGTGCTGTCCAGTCAGAGATGGCCTCACACTGACAAACACAGATGGGCATTTGCTCGGTTCCATGGAATTTATTAAATCACGGATGGTTTGCTCAAGACTGTCTCTTGGAGTCATTGCCTTCTTGATGTGTTCTACAAATTTCTCAGGTGGCAGAAGGGGATCTGTATCCACAGATTGGTTACACCCAGAGTCAGGCAGAGAAGCAGAAGACAGTGGTTTTGACTGAGCCTTAAGTTGAGTCGTGTTTTTACTAGTCAGTGTCTTACTAGACTTTGCTAAAGGTGGTGGCTGATTATGTTTGCATTTCTTTCTAGCATCATTCCAAGCAATAAAATGGGGGTCTGTGTTCTTTATCTTGTACTTTACATCTCTTCCCAAGCTATTATTTATTGTTAGCTTGATGTCAAATTTTGCAAGTAGGTCCATTATTCTGCGATACTGTTTGGGGTTATTGCTTTGAAAAACCATATGCATAACTGTATCCCCATTGTAGTCCTGAGTGTTGGGATCTAAATAGGGATATTTCAGTGGCTCTTTAGAGTACAGGTCCAGAAGGTGTTTGGTCATCAAAACTCCATTATCACCTGGAAAATACAATAGTAAAACCTGAAATTACTCAATACACAATAATAGTAGGACATATGATCAAAGTGAGGGGACAAGAAAAGGAAACCAGTTATGACTAGGGTGCACACAACCCTACTTATAATGTATATTACGTTTTATTACGAGTTTATTGAAGCTCCCCTGTATTAATATTGTCCAATGGAGGCTTAAATGCCCACATACATCTAGAAATATAGATACATTTTACATTTTTGTCATGTAGGGACTAATCCTCCTTTATTGTTTGATGAGCGAAGTATTAAAATCAAGAAAATGTGAAAAAAAAAGTGGATTTTGGTACGTACCGATAAATCCATTTCTCTGAATCCTCTAGGGGACACTGGAACAGTCGTATACAGTAGGGATGTGAAGCTTGCAACCGGAGGTGTGGCACAATCTAAAATTAGCATCGTCTGCACAGCCGGCTCCTCCCCCTTCACATCCCTCCTTCCTCAGTTTGGAAAATTTGACTGAGAGAATAGGACATGATACTATAGCACATGGCGAGGAACCGAACCGTACAATATACCAAACAGCATCCAAAAAACATTTCTTAACAGAAAAACCAATGCTGTTTGCACGAACTGTTTGAACAAGAACTTTGAACACAGCAGGTCGACAGCACCGAGGCGGGAGTCCAGTGTCCCCTAGAGCAGTCATGTCCAAATTGCGGCCCTCCAGCTGTTGAGAAACTACACATCCCAGCATGCCCTGACACAGCTTTAGCATTCTCTGACAGCAAAACCGTGTCAGGGCATGCTGGGATATGTAGTTTCACAACAGCTGGAGGGCCGCAGTTTGGACATGCCTGCCCTAGAGGATTCAGAGAAATGGATTTATCGGCAAGAACCAAAATCCTCTTTTCTCTTTCATCCACTAGGGGACACTGGAACAGTCGTATACAGTAGGGAACGTCCCAAAGTTATACCCAAGGGAGGGTGTGCTGTAGATGGCCTGCAAAACTAAACATCTGGACTTAGAATCTCCGGACGCAAAGGTATCAAACCTGTAAAAGTTTGCGAACGTGTGGGCTGAATACCACGATGCCGCTCTGCAGAGTTGAGTAATGGAAGCACGTGTGTCAGTTGCCCATGAGGCACCCACTGATCTGGTAGTATGAGTACCAGTCTGAAACGGAACCTGTTTACCACAGGAAATATAAGCTTGCCGAATGGCAAGTCCAATCCATCTAAACAAAGACTACCTAGATGCTGGCCAACCATTCTTTTGGACCATCATAGAGAACAACCAAATGGGTCAGACCTTCTAAAGGACGACGTAACTTGTACGTATATTCGTAAAGCTCGGACAACATCCAAAGACACGTCCCCATCTGCGAATCCCTGAAAGGATGGGACCACAAACGGTTGGTTTACGTGAAACCCCGAAACGACCTTAGGAAGGAAATCTGCTCATGTACAGAGTTTTACCCTATCCTTCTGGAAAATTAACAAAGGACTCTTACATGATAAGGCTCCTAACTCCGAAACCCTTCTGGCCGAAGCCAAGGCAAGTAATAACGTGACCGTCCAAGAGAGATATTTCAGGTCTATTCTTTCCAACGGTTCAAAAGATGGTGATCTCAAAAATTCCAACAACAAATTTAAGTCCCACGGCGCAGTGGGAGGATGGAAAGTAGGTTGTATCCTCAGAACCCCCTGTAAAAAAGGCTTGAACCCCTTGTAAGGATGCTAACCGCTGTTGAAATAGGATGTAGAGAGCAGAAACTTGAACAGTCAAGGAACCTAGTCTTAGTCCTTCAACTAGACCAGCTTGAATGAAAAGTAGAAGTCTGGATAAGTGGAAATTCGTCGAATTCCACCCATGTTCCTAACACCAGTCCATGTACTTCTTCTAATGTCTGCAGTCGTGCATGGCAGTAACCGGCTTCCTAGCAGCGATCATCTGTAGGAATAGCCGTTCTTGGTATCCCTCTGTCTCTTAAGATCTGGGTCTCAATAGCCCCGCCGTTAAACGTAGCCTGTTCAGGTCTGGGTGCAGGAACAGTCCCTGAGATAGCAGGTCCTCTCTCTGAGGTAACTGCCAAGGGTCCTCCGCTAGTATCCCCCGTAAGTCTGAGTACCAACTTCAGCGGGGCTAATTCGGTGCTATGAGAATTGTCCATACTCGCTCTCGTAATACCCTTCCTGGGGAAGTCTGGGTATGAGTAGGAAAGGTGGAAAAATTTAAACCTTTCTGTAACACCAAGGAAGTGCCAGCGCGTCCACTTCCTCTGCTGCTGGATCTCTTGTCCTGGACACATACCTGGGCAGCTGATGTTTTTGTTGAGACGCCATCAGGTCCACCTGAGGTAGACCCCATCCACTCACCATCATGTCAAAGATCTGTGTAAGCACCACTCGCCTGGATGCATGTCCTGGCGACAGAGAATCTGCTTCCCAGTTCTCTATTGACCGCTGACTATATCTTCGGCTAAGAGAAGCGCATTGTAACCTGCTCTCCGTTCGAGAATGTTTATGGGTAGCCCATTCTCCTGTCAAGTCCATTTGCCCTGAAACTGATGGGTCTCTTGGACAGCATCCCCAACCTCTGAGACTGGCATTCGTTGAGAGAATCCTCCAATCCCAAATTCCGAATTTCTGGCCTGCCGAGAGGATCTAGTGCACGACCAACCAATTAAGGAGATCCGTATCTCTTGTGGAAATCGGATATTTCGATGCAGGAGCCCACATGACCCTGGTCCCTGAGAAATAAGGTTAATTTGGGATGGTCGTTAGTGAAGTCCGCCGTACTGGAGAGCCTTTAAAGACGCCACCATCATCCCGAGAAGTTGCAGAGATAGGTATAGGGAAACCGTCTGTGTCCTCAGTACCTGAGTCACTAGCCTCTGTAGGTCCAGGATCTTGTTTTCTGGTAAGAATGTCCTCAATCTTACTGTGTCCAAGATGAGACCTAGGAATTGAATCCGTTGCGTTGGTATGAGGTTAGATTTTTGGAAATTCACCATCCACACATGTTGAATGAGAAGTTGATGAGAAGTCTGAGCGTCCTTGATCAGCTGTTCTTGGGAGGAAGCTGTGAACAGGAGATCAGTGGCTAACGTAGGATTTCTAGAGGGGGCTTTCCAAATGCAATCCACAATCTCCCACTCAGCGGAACACGGAATACAATATTAATATTTGACACTATAGATGGTCTACAGTATAGGCTGTATCAAACATATTTAATATAAATAAGATAATGTAAGTGGTCAGGAAAAGGTTAATAAATAAATACACAAACATAATAGAACCAGTACTGCACTTTCTAAGCATACATTCTCCCACCCCATGGTGAGGTTCCTGTCTCTTCTTCCTGATAGCTACTTTCTGGTCCAGTGCACTGATTGAGGCCTCAGAAGCAGAAGAAGCTTATAACCCTGGGCATGTGCAGCAGCTGAAACTGCATGATGTGGCAGCAGGTCTAGTAATTGTATTATATACCATTGCAATTGTTGTCATAATTTGAGCCACTTGCCAAGAAGAGGGGTTTTCCAGGCAACTGGAACCCCATCCCCCCCCCCACCACCACCACCCCGCGTTTGCCTATGCATGACTGCCCATGTCTAGCCTTAGGAGTGCAAGTAAACACCAGCGGATGGCCTGAGACACAGTTAATACACACTCATACTGGTCATGGAGTGGAGGCATGCAGGTCACCAGCTATTGATTGTATGCAGGTAGTTGTGCAAGCGGAGCCAGTCTCTCTGGTGGCATGCAATCAATCACAGTAATATTGCAGGTCTCATGGAGCTAAGTGAAAAACCTCTGTCTTCCACTGTGGCGCTCTAACACAGTGTTAAGATGGCGTCCCATATACACAGAACAACTGATGGTGGCCATCTTGGTATGGGATTGACACTTCCTTTGAGGAACAAACATGAAGCATGCACAGTAGTGATCTACATCTTTAGCAAGCTGTATGCTGATTTTGCACAGCAATTTGGAAGCCATGCAGGACTGTCTGTGGAGGGAGGGTCTGATCGGGGAGGTTAATTTACATTTTTGCCACAATATTGAGACCATCTGCAATCTTAATTAATAAAAATAAGAATTTACTTACCGGTAATTCTATTTCTCGTAGTCCGTAGTGGATGCTGGGGACTCCGTAAGGACCATGGGGAATAGCGGGCTCCGCAGGAGACTGGGCACTCTAAAGAAAGATTTAGTACTATCTGGTGTGCACTGGCTCCTCCCTCTGTGCCCCTTCTCCAGACCTCAGTTAAGGAAACTGTGCCCGGAAGAGCTGACATTACAAGGAAAGGATTTTGGAATCCCGGGTAAGACTCATACCAGCCACACCAATCACACCGTATAACTTGTGATAAACTTACCCAGTTAACAGTATGAATAACCAACAGAGCATCAACCAATGGATGCCAACATAACATAACCCTTTATTAAGCAATAACTATATACACGTATTGCAGAAAGTCCGCACTTGGGACGGGCGCCCAGCATCCACTACGGACTACGAGAAATAGAATTACCGGTAAGTAAATTCTTATTTTCTCTAACGTCCTAGTGGATGCTGGGGACTCCGTAAGGACCATGGGGATTATACCAAAGCTCCCAAACGGGCGGGAGAGTGCGGATGACTCTGCAGCACCGAATGGGCAAACACCAAGTCCTCCTCAGCCAGGGTATCAAACTTGTAGAACTTTGCAAATGTGTTTGAACCCGACCAAGTAGCAGCTCGGCAAAGCTGTAATGCCGAGACCCCTCGGGCAGTCGCCCAAGAAGAGCCCACCTTCCTTGTGGAATGGGCTTTCACTGATTTTGGATGCGGCAAACCAGCCGCAGAATGAGCCTGCTGAATCGTGTTACAGATCCAGCGAGCAATGGTTTGCTTTGAAGCAGGAGCACCCAGCTTGTTGGATGCATACAGGATAAACAGCGAATCAGTTTTCCTGACTCCAGCCGTCCTGGCAACATAGATCTTCAAAGCCCTGACTACATCAAACAACTTGGAATCCTCCAAGTCACGAGTAGCCGCAGGCACCACAATGGGTTGGTTCAGATGAAAAGATGACACAACCTTTGGCAGAAACTGCGGACGAGTTCGCAATTCTGCCCTGTCCATATGGAAAACCAGATAGGGGCTTTTACATGACAAAGCCGCCAATTCTGACATACGCCTAGCTGAGGCTAGGGCCAACAGCATGACCACTTTCCACGTGAGATACTTTAGCTCCACCGTCTTAAGTGGCTCAAACCAGTGGGATTTCAGGAAAGCCAAGATCACGTTAAGATCGCAAGGTGCCACTGGTGGCACAAAAGGAGGCTGAATATGCAGCACTCCCTTAACAAACGTCTGAACCTCAGGCAGTGAAGCCAGTTCTTTTTGAAAGAAAATGGATAGGGCCGAAATCTGGACCTTTATGGACCCTAATTTTAGGCCCATAGTCACACCTGACTGTAGGAAGTGCAGGAATCGACCCAGCTGGAATTCCTCCGTAGGGGCCTTCCTGGCCTCACACCAAGCAACATATTTTCGCCATATACGGTGATAATGTTTTGCTGTCATGTCCTTCCTAGCCTTTATCAGCGTAGGAATAACTGCTTCCGGAATGCCCTTTTGCTGAGGAAGTCTGCTTCCCAGTTGTCCACTCCCGGAATGAACACTGCTGACAGTGCTAGTACGTGATTCTCCGCCCACCGAAGAATCCTGGTGGCTTCTGCCATTGCCACCCTGCTTCTTGTGCCGCCCTGGCGGTTTACATGGGCCACTGCCGTGATGTTGTCTGACTGAATCAGCACTGGTTGGTTTCGAAGCAGAGGCTCCGCTTGACTCAGGGCGTTGTATATGGCCCTTAGTTCCAGGATATTGATGTGCAGACAAGTCTCCTGACTTGACCACAACCCTTGGAAGTTTCTTCCTTGAGTGACGGCTTGCATCCGTGGTCACCAGGACCCAGTCCTGTATGCCGAATCTGCGGCCCTCGAGGAGGTGAGCACCTTGTAGCCACCATAGAAGAGACACCCTGGCCCTGGGGGACAGGGTGATCATCCGATGCATCTGAAGATGCGATCCGGACTACTTGTCCAGCAGATCCCACTGAAAGATCCTCGCATGGAACCTGCTGAAGGGAATGGCTTCGTACCACCATCTTTCCCAGGACTCGCGTGCAGCGATGCACCGACACCTGTTTTGGCTTTAGGAGGTCTCTGACCAGAGTCACGAGCTCCTGAGCCTTCTCCTCCGGGAGAAACACCTTCTTCTGGTCTGTGTCCAGAATCATGCCCAGGAAGGGCAGACGCGTCGCAGGAATCAGCTGCGACTTTGGAATGTTCAGAATCCAGCCGTGCTGACGCAACACTTCCTGAGAGTGTGCTACGCTGATCAGCAACTGTTCCCTGGACCTCGCCTTTATGAGGAGATCGTCCAAGTATGGGATAATTGTAACCCCTTGCTTCCGAAGGAGCACCATCATTTTCGCCATCACTTTGGTAAAAACTCTCGGTGCCGTGGACAGGCCAAACGGCAACGTCTGGAATTGGTAATGACAGTCCCGTACCACAAACCTGAGGTACTCCTGATGAGGCGGATAAATGGGGACGTGCAAGTAAGCATCCTTGATGTCCAGAGACACCATAAATTCCCCTTCCTCCAGGCTTGCAATGACCGCTCTGAGCGATTCCATTTTGAACTTGAATTTCTTCAGATAAATGTTCAGGGATTTTAAATTTAAAATGGGTCTGACCGAACCGTCCGGTTTCGGTACCACAAACATAGTGGAATAGTAGCCCCTTCCCCTTTGAAGAGGGGGACCTCTACCACCACCTGCTGGAGAAAAAGTTTGTGAATTGCCTCCAACACTATCTCCCTTTCCATGGGGGAAGTTGGTAAGGCCGATTTTAGGTAACGGTGAGGGGGCATCACCTCGAATTCCAGCCTGTATCCCTGAGACACAATTTGTATAGCCCAAGGATCCACCTGTGAGCGAACCCACTGGTGGCTGAAAAGTCGGAGACGCGCCCCCACGGCTCCTGGCTCCGCCTGTGGAGCCCCAGCGTCATGCGTTGGATTTAGTGGAAGCCGGGGAAGACTTTTGTTCCTGGGAACGGACTGCATGGTGCAGCTTTTTTCCTCTACCCCTGCCTCTGGCAAGAAAGGACGCACCTCTGACCTTCTTGCTCCTCTGAGAACGAAAGGACTGCATTTGGTAATACGGTGCTTTCTTAGGTTGTGGAGGGACATAAGGCAAGAAATTTGACTTCCCAGCCGTAGCTGTGGAAACTAGGTCCGAGAGACCGTCCCCAAACAATTCCTCACCCTTATAAGGTAAAACCTCCATGTGTTTTTTAGAGTCGGTATCCCCTGTCCATTGCCGAGTCCATAAGACCCTTCTGGCAGAAATGGACATTGCGTTAACTCTAGAGCCCAGCAGGCAAATGTCCCTCTGGGCATCCCGCATATATAGGACCGCGTCCTTGATATGTGCCAGGGTCAGTAGAACAGTGTCCCTGTCCAGGGTATCTAACTTCTCAGACAGAGAATCCGTCCATGCAGCTACCGCACTACACATCCAGGCCGAAGCAATTGCTGGCCTCAGCAGTGTGCCAGAATGTGTATAAACCGACTTCAGGATAGCTTCCTGCTTTCTATCCGCAGGATCCTTTAGGGCGGCCGTATCCGGAGACGGCAGGGCCACCTTCTTGGACAAGCGTGTCAACGCCTTGTCTACCCTAGGGGAGGATTCCCAGCGTAACCTGTCCGTTGGTGGGAAAGGATACGCCATAAGTAATCTCTTGGAAACTATCACCTTCCTGTCAGGGGAATCCCACACTTTTTCACATAATTCATTTAATTCATGTGAAGGGGGAAAAGTCACTTCGTGCTTTTTCTCCCCATACATATAAATCCTCTTGTCAGGGACAGGATTTTCCTCAGAAATGTGTAATACATCCTTCATTGCTACAATCATGTAGCGGATGGCTTTAGTCATTTTAGGCTGCAACTTTGCCTCATCGTCATCGACACTGGAGTCAGATTCCGTGTCGACATCTGTGTCAACTATTTGGGACGGCCTCTGCGCTGTAGGATCAGGCATGGGTTGAGACCCTGACTGTCCCCCGGTTACAGTTTTATCCAATCTGTTATGCAAGGAGTTTACATTATCATTTAACACCTTCCACATATCCATCCAATCAGGTGTCGGCACCGTCGGCGGCGACACCACACTCAGCTGCACTTGTTCTGCCTCCACGTATCCTTCCTCATCAAACATGTCGACACAGGTTTCGTACCGACACACCGCACACACAGGGAATGCTCTGACTGAGGACAGGACCCCACAAAGGCTTTTGGGGAGACACAGAGAGAGTATGCCAGCACACACCCCAGTGCTATATAACCCAGGGATTACACTGTACCTTAGTGTTTACCCTGTAGCTGCTGTTAATATATATATATACTGCGCCTAAATTTATGTGCCCCCCCCTCTCTTTTTTACCCTTTAATGCACCTGTATATTGCAGGGGAGAGCCTGGGGAGCGTCCTTCCACCGGAGTTGTGAAGAGAAAATGGCGCTGGTGTGCTGAGGGAAAAGGCCCCGTCCCCTCAGCGGCAGGCTTCTGTCCCGCTTTAATGTGTAAAAAATGGCGGGGGCTCGGGCATATATACAGTCCCAGACTGTATATATGCCTCTTTTTGCCAAAAAGGTACTTAATTACTGCCCAGGGCGCGCCCCCCTGCGCCCTGCACCCTACAGTGACCGGAGTGTGCGGTGTGCTGTGGGAGCAATGGCGCACAGCTGCATTGCTGTGCGCTACCTTAAGTGAAGACAGGAGTCTTCAGCCGCCGATTTCGATGTCTTCTTGCTTCTGCTGCTTCTGTTCTTCTGGCTCTGCGAGGGGGACGGCGGCGCGGCTCCGGGAACGGACGATCAAGGTTAGGTACTTGTGTTCGATCCCTCTGGAGATAATGGTGTCCAGTAGCCTAAGAAGCGCTACCTAGCTGCCGTGAGTAGGTTTGCTCCTCTCCCCTCAGTCCCTCGTAGCAGAGAGTCTGTTGCCAGCAGAAGCTCTCTGAAAATAAAAAAACCTAACAAAATACTTTATTTTCTAGCAAGCTCAGGAGAGCCCACTAGGAGCACCCAGCTTGGCCGGGCACAGATTCTAACTGAGGTCTGGAGGAGGGGCATAGAGGGAGGAGCCAGTGCACACCAGATAGTACTAAATCTTTCTTTAGAGTGCCCAGTCTCCTGCGGAGCCCGCTATTCCCCATGGTCCTTACGGAGTCCCCAGCATCCACTAGGACGTTAGAGAAAACAAGTTTGGTTATGCTTGCCAGATTGTAAAGAGCTGGAATACACAGGAAGCCCCTCAACCCAGGAGCTCCCCAGGTTCTGCCACAGACAGGGCTGCAGCTCTCAGTGACAGCTGCTAAACAATAGGCCCCCTTATAGCCTGTATCACAGTTTATATTATATAACAGTTATTTCATATAAAAGTTTATATTATATAAAGGTGTTTTATTATCTAGAAACAAAGTTGGTCTCTGGAGAAGAATGCAGCTATTACTGTATGCAAATCACTTAACAGGTTTAATATACCTCATTTCTTATTGCAATCATTCGGTTTCTCTAATATCTGCAATAGAGACGGATGGGCGTTGTAATCTGCTAATCTATCCTTATTGGCTAGAAAATGCACAAGCCATTAGCGAATAAGCCAATCAGCAAGCACCAACCGGTGTCATGTCTACAGTCATATAAAAAGATCGTACAGCCCAACCCCCCGTCCCCCACGTAGACTGATGCACCACAACCCCCCGTCCCCCACGTAGACTGATGCACCACAACCCCCTCCCCCACATAGACTGATGCACCACAAGCCCCCATCCCCCACGTAGACTGATGCACCACAACCCCCCGTCCCCCACGTAGACTGATGCACCACAACCCCCCGTCCCCCACGTAGACTGATGCACCACAACCCCCGTCCCCCACGTAGACTGATGCACCACAACCCCCCTTCCCCCACGTAGACTGATGCACCACAAGCCCCCTTCCCCCACATAGACTGATGCACCACAAGCCCCCTTCCCCCACATAGACTGATGCACCACAACCTCCCCTCCCCCACATAGACTGATGCACCATAACCCCCCTTCCCCCACATAGACTGATGCACCATAACCCCCCTCCCCCAATATATCAGCTGTAAAGAACCGGACTGTGTGTACGTTTCTGAAAGTCCATCCTCTCCGCTGCTAGATCTGTCACTGGGAAATATCTTGTTGCTCCAGACTTCTGGCGAGGTGTTAGCACAGGCGTCCCGAAGACCCTCCAACACTGCGCCCACCAAGGGGGACCCCAGTTGAGCAGGGAGACTGTCATGCCATGGGTTTGTCAGCAGGTTTGTTCTGCTTTCTGGGTGTTGACTGTGAACGACTTCTACCTCTGGTTCCACGAGTCTGTTGCTTCAAAACCTCTTCTGGCACGGTACGACAGTGAATGAACGAATTTAAAACACTGGTCCTGAGTAACCTCCTCTAACGTGTGAAGTGGTTCTCGAGGAACAAGTAGGTAGAAAAGTAGATTTCAGTGCAGTTGCCTGCGAAATCCACTTGTCTAACTCAGGACCAAATAACATCTCCATTCTCTGAGCTATAAAATTCCTCTAGCCGAAATGGCAGGGACCGAGATGCGGGATGTTATTTTATTAGCGTCCTTTGAAGCCTGGCACATATAAGTCGCTGATTCTCGAATATGCTCTGCGTACTGAGAAACCTCCACCATGCTACCTTTTTACTCCCAGCCCATGTGACAATGTGCTGGTACAAAAATTGCTTTTGATGCAGTGTGCGTTCCAACATATCCTTTAAGGCGGTCACGCTAGGCCTAGGTGACATTGCCTTCTTTGAAAATCCACAATAGGCGGCACCTCCCATTTAACCATTACACTTTTTGATAAAGGATTATTAACTGCAAACCTCCTTGGCATTTAAGTGTTTATCAGGTTGCTTCCAAGCATCCGCCATCTGAGTCTGGAGAGTTTGAGGAATAGGGAGCACTACTGGCAACGATTTGTGGAATACGAAGAAATCGAAAACTCTCTGGATCCTTAACTTCTTACTCCCTGAAGTGTAGGGTTTCCATAACCGCTTCTATATGGGAATTTAAACTCCTTATCTAAGGCAGACTTAATTATCTTGCCTTTTTATCTATAATAAGACCCTCTTCCTCCCTCGAGTAAGATGAGGAGGGTTCTCTTAATCGCCTTGCTCGCATTTTTTAATGCTTGCGCAGGAGGGATGAATTTAAATCAGAAATTCCTCCACAGGCCTTGAGAATCCATCTGCCCTTTCCGACTGCTGTTTGCGGGATTCTGACATTTCCTTTGAAATACCTGTCAGGGCTTGCTCCCATGACCTTGGCGGAGCCTTTCTCCCGTGTTGGGCGCCCTTAACTAAACAGGCAACGCATACCCGGGAGCCGCCCCCTTGTGTTTATCTTACTACATTTTGTGCAAACGTAATAAGTCTTAGTGTTCTTGGTAAGAGCTTTTGACATTTGAAGCCGTACCCCATAGAATGCTCCTCAGTGCTTTCCCCCTTTATAATAAGAACAGAAAGACCGTAACGGGTGATGGGAGTAAAGGTACACTGGATTCACCTAGCTGGATCTTTCTATATACTACACACAAACAAAAAATAAAAATTAATAATAATAATAATATCACCAGCCTCACTGCAACCCTCGCACACCCAACTGTATTTCAGTTCTGAGGTCGGGGTTGTGATCCAGTCGTTCCCATCATTTCATCGGGATCTTTTGTTTAGAAGTCCCTTGAAAATCCAAAGCATAAAAATGCCTGTTATAATACATTACAAATCCACTGCAGCAGAGTCCTAAATACAAATGTCCAGTAGAGGGAGTAATGCTCTATTATAATAACCCCTCCCTCTGCTCTAACGCCTGAGAGAGCCCTTTTGGCGCCTCTATTCAGTTTTAAAAATGGCCGCCATTATATTTAATAAATAGATATTACTAAAGCTCTCTGTCTCCCTAGCGGTCACTCTCCCCCCTTTACGACTGCCCCAGGCCGGACTAACTAGCAAGAAGATCTGTTTCTATTCCTTTCCCCCTTTGTCATCTCCCTCAGCCCTCCGCTGGCGGCGGGAGGGGACGAGAGACCATCTGAGCGGGCGGTGTGAGGTGGACTCACTTCCCAAGTGCCCCGTAGTGTGCGGTGATGCTGCCGCAGACAGGCGAGCTGTGTCTCCCTCAGCCCTCCGCTGGCGGCGGGAGAGGACGAGAGACCATTTCAGCGTGCGGAGGGAGGTCAAGGCGCTCCCGCTGTATGCCGCCGCTGACTGCCACGCAGTGTCTCCCTCAGCCCTCCGTCTGTAGAGGTGGGGGCGGGTGGGGGAGCTGACACGCAGAGGGAGCGGGCGCCGGCCAGGGGGTGTTTAAGCCTGCGCTGAGTATACAAAAGAAAGGGGAGCGCCAGGGGAGCTGCACTGCTAACCTGCCAGGGCTTAAGTTATAGGAAGCCTGGAGGCAGCAGCGTGCACACTGGCCAGATAATAAAATCTTTAACCCTCATGTTGTGGGGATTGGAAGGAGTCTGCTATTAGCCTCTGCTTTTCTATCTAAGGCCCATATTAACCAACAGTACTCACTGAACCCTGGAAATGCTGACTCTGTGCTCCGGATTTTTCATAGAGAGATGCAGATCCCTTTATCTGGGATCATTTTCTCTCTAATCTAAAGGCTTTTGTCCCCCTTTTCATTAGGTTGACGCAGCCTGATTTTCTGTAATGGAGCAGGAGCTCCCTTCTGTGCCTGTACCTCCTAGGCACAATTTTTCAAACTGAGGGAGGAGGGATGTGAAGGGGGAGGAGCCGGCTGTGCAGACAATGCTAATTTTAGATTGTGCCACACCTCCGGTTGCAAGTTTCACACCCCTACTGTATACGACTGTTCCAGTGTCCCCTAGTGGATGAAAGAGAAAGATGAGAAAAAAACAAATATGTGAATAAAGGTTAAAAACAGTTCGCAGATGTGTCCATTCCTTAAATTCTTGTGTGTGCTTTCTTATCTACACATTCATGTTCCCGAAGGCTGAGGCTAAATGAGGTACTGTATCAGCACTGACTCAATTGATCTAGTTTATGATCGCCCCATAAGTCGAATGATCTGTGAAATGATAAAGCTGGTCTCTCACAGTGAGAGAATACTGCAATACACTATTTAAGTGATAATCCACAGTCTTGGTAATACATGTATCTAGTTTGTTGTAATATAGATTCAGTGCCACTGACAAACTGTCCAGTTATATTGAAATGTTACAATATAGAAACACTGTTACTGACTGGCAACTAGTAACGGATACATGTGAAAGAGCCTAGGTAATGCTAGTGTATAAACATAGAATAAAATTTGTCAGCTGCTCAGCAAACTAAAACAAGTATCTGCAGCATGAAAGATGATATAATTCCAGTAGTAGTGCACCTACATATGAAAATCAGACATTGCACCGGTATATATATATATATATATAGAATAATAAGCAGTTGAAAAGAAATACAATTTAGATTAATTGATGCGAGTGTATAATATAGTTGTGAACGCTAATGTAGCAATGATGATTTAAGAGAAATTGTCACATATCAGTGCATATATTAAGACACTCAGTACTACACCAACATAATTGTGAGTGATACACATCAATCAGTTTATCACCTGTACAAGTTGTATTCATACACTGGTGGTATATGTTTTAAGGGATTAAATATGTGGTACATTTATCACCACGTATCTTGAGAGCACTTAATATGCGTTGTGCATACAGCCAAGGTTAAACCTTATAGGGATACTGATATGCAGTGTCCTGTATTGTGTCCTCAGTAATGTTTGATTCTCAGTATGAGATAAGCACACGCTATAGGCGTTCTGAAGACACTGACATGTGTCGTATAGTATCACACTGCATACTAGTCATAATTGATTATTGTGCACGGTAACCGTATTAATTGTGCCACTAACGATATATATGAGAGTCTTTTTGTATATTTGCTGATGTGTGTGATATGCTGACAAGTATTGATTGATCCGTACAAAGTCTCCTATCGGCACTAATATAAATCACTACACCAGCATATAATATATGTTACCTGTGCTGACAGGTATCGACTGATCCGTATTCTATCTCCTATTTCCACTAGTATATATCACTACATCAGCATGATTATAGGTGATACACATCAATCAGTTTGTCACCTGTCCAAATTGTATTGGTGCACTGGTGACATATCTTAAGGGGTTAAGTATGTAGTGCATTTATTAGTGTTTCCTCGATATCCTAGCAGCACTGATATAAAGACCATGGCGGCAGGTAGAGATGGATCACACATTCAAAACTGAGGCTATCATAGCGTTCGAGTGTTCATTCACAGTAAGATACATCAAATAAATTATTTTCACAGTTTATGGGTTCATAGAGATTAAGTATGTAGTACATATGGTGCAGCTACCAATGCGCATTTCGCTCTGAATAGGCTTCCTCAGGGCACTATAAGCTGGACAGTTTGTCAGTGGCACTGAATATATATTGCAACAAACTAGATACATGTATTACCAAGACTGTGGATTATCACTTAAATAGTGTATTGCCGTATTCTCTCACTGTGAGAGACCAGCTTTATCATTTCACAGATCATTCGACTTATGGGGCGATCATAAACTAGATCAATTGAGTCAGTGCTGATACAGTACCTCATTTAGCCTCAACCTTCGCGTTCATGAATGTGTAGATAAGAAAGCACACACAAGAATTTAAGGAATGGACACATCTGCTAAGTGTTTTTAACCTTTATTCACATATTTGTTTTTTCACATTTTCTTGATTTTAATACTTCGCTCGTCAAACAATAAAAGACGATTAGTCCCTACATGTGTGGGCATTTAAGCCTCCATTGGACAATATTAATACAGGAGAGCTTCAATAAACCCGTAATAAAACGTTATATACATTATAAGTTGGGTTGTGTGCACCCTAGTCATAACTGGTTTCCTTTTCTTGACCTCTCACTATGGGGATTTGATAATATATCCTTAACCAAACCAGTTGGTAGCACCATATGAACCTTAATCGTATATCTTTGTGGAGAACCTGATACCCTCACACTGATGCATTACTAATAATTAGGAAGGTACCCCAATTACTTGGCTGTAATAAAGCCATCTTTATCTTGGCGTGGGTTACTCTCCAGAGGTGGTGGGAATGCAATCTCTCCATTTCTGGAACCTTGCAATAATAGTAGGACATTTATACAAAACAAAGGAACTTTATTTAAAATGTTTGAAAGTGGTACTTCCCATATTGTGAGTGTATTTAACCTTTCATGATGTTTATTTATTCAAGTAGAAAACACATTTATAATAATCTGATCAACATGGGCTGGACATACAGTATACTAATGGTACACTAAGGTAAGCTTTTTTGCTGCCCATGGGAAATAGGAAACATATGAAGAGACCTGGGACACCAGGACAGAAATAGTACTGTAATATTTCTATCCCAGCATCACTGATCCCTTTGCATCTATCCTGCATTGCACTGATGCTATGGGTATCTATCACCACAGCAAGACTTTTGCAGTTGGTAGTGCGGACAGTCCAGCAGCACAACAGAATCAATAAGCTTCACTTTGTTTCCCTGCCAGACTGTCCCTTTGTTACTGCGGGGGAATGTGTTACTATAAAGCTGATGGAATGTATTACTACAGAATTGAGAGGTTGGAATGTGTTACTACAGAAGTGATGAGGGTATGTGTTAATGTAGAGCTGATGGAGGTTATGACTACAGACGTAAGGAGGAAATGCGTTAAGGATGGTATGTGTGTTACTATAGAGCTGATGAAGGGTGTTATTACAGAACTGAGAATTGAAGTATGGAGGGAATGTGTTACTATAGAAGTGATGAGGGAATGTGATACTATAGAAGCGCAGATGGAATGTGATACTAATGAAGCGGAGAGGGAATGTGATACTAAAGAAGCGGGGAGGGAATGTGATACTATAGAAGCGGAGAGGGAATGTGATACTATAGAAGCAGGAAGGGAATGTGATACTATAGAAGTGGGGAGGGAATGTGATACTATAGAAGCGAGGAGTAAAAGAGATAATATAGAAGCGAGGAGGGAATGTATTACTATAGAAGCGGGGAGGGTATGTGATACTATAGAAGCAGGAAGGGAATGTGATACTATAGAAGCGGGGAGGGAATGTGATACTATAGAAGCGGAGAGGGAATGTGATACTATAGAAGCAGGAAGGGAATGTATTACTATAGAAGCGGGGAGGGTATGTGATACTATAGAAGCGGGGAGGGTATGTGATACTATAGAAGCGGGAAGGGAATGTGATACTATAGAAGCGGGAAGGGAATGTGATACTATAGAAGCAGGAAGGGAATGTGATACTATAGAAGCGAGGAGTAAAAGAGATAATATAGAAGCGAGGAGGGAATGTGTTACTATAGAAGCGAGGAGGGAATGTATTACTATAGAAGCGGGGAGGGTATGTGATACTATAGAAGCAGGAAGGGAATGTGATACTATAGAAGCGGGGAGGGAATGTGATACTATAGAAGTGGGGAGGGAATGTGATACTATAGAAGCGGGGAGGGAATGTGATACTATAGAAGCAGGAAGGGAATGTGATACTATAGAAGCGGAGAGGGAATGTGATACTATAGAAGCAGGAAGGGAATGTGATACTATAGAAGCGAGGAGTAAAAGAGATAATATAGAAGCGAGGAGGTAATGTGTTACTATAGAAGCGGGGAGGGAATGTGTTACTTTAGAAGTGGGGAGGGAACGTGATACTATAGAAGCAGGAAGGGTATGTGATACTATAGAAGCGGGAAGGGAATGTGATACTATAGAAGCGGGAAGGGAATGTGATACTATAGAAGTGGGGAGGGAATGTGATACTATAGAAGCGGGAAGGGAATGTGATACTATAGAAGCGGGAAGGGAATGTGATACTATAGAAGCAGGAAGGGAATGTGATACTATAGAAGCAGGAAGGGAATGTGATACTATAGAAGTGGGGAGGGAATGTGATACTATAGAAGCGGGGAGGGAATGTGATACTATAGAAGCAGGAAGGGAATGTGATACTATAGAAGCGGAGAGGGAATGTGATACTATAGAAGCAGGAAGGGAATGTGATACTATAGAAGCGAGGAGTAAAAGAGATAATATAGAAGCGAGGAGGGAATGTGTTACTATAGAAGCGGGGAGGGAATGTGTTACTTTAGAAGTGGGGAGGGAACGTGATACTATAGAAGCAGGAAGGGTATGTGATACTATAGAAGCGGGAAGGGAATGTGATACTATAGAAGCGGGAAGGGAATGTGATACTATAGAAGTGGGGAGGGAATGTGATACTATAGAAGCGGGAAGGGAATGTGATACTATAGAAGCGGGAAGGGAATGTGATACTATAGAAGCAGGAAGGGAATGTGATACTATAGAAGCAGGAAGGGAATGTGATACTATAGAAGCGGAGAGGGAATGTGATACTATAGAAGCAGGAAGGGAATGTGATACTATAGAAGCGAGGAGTAAAAGAGATAATATAGAAGCGAGGAGGGAATGTGTTACTATAGAAGCGGGGAGGGAATGTGTTACTTTAGAAGTGGGGAGGGAACGTGATACTATAGAAGCAGGAAGGGTATGTGATACTATAGAAGCGGGAAGGGAATGTGATACTATAGAAGCGGGAAGGGAATGTGATACTATAGAAGTGGGGAGGGAATGTGATACTATAGAAGCGGGAAGGGAATGTGATACTATAGAAGCGGGAAGGGAATGTGATACTATAGAAGCAGGAAGGGAATGTGATACTATAGAAGCAGGAAGGGAATGTGATACTATAGAAGTGGGGAGGGAATGTGATACTATAGAAGCGGGGAGGGAATGTGATACTATAGAAGCAGGAAGGGAATGTGATACTATAGAAGCGGAGAGGGAATGTGATACTATAGAAGCAGGAAGGGAATGTGATACTATAGAAGCGAGGAGTAAAAGAGATAATATAGAAGCGAGGAGGGAATGTGTTACTATAGAAGCGGGGAGGGAATGTGTTACTTTAGAAGTGGGGAGGGATCGTGATACTATAGAAGCAGGAAGGGTATGTGATACTATAGAAGCGGGAAGGGAATGTGATACTATAGAAGCGGGAAGGGAATGTGATACTATAGAAGTGGGGAGGGAATGTGATACTATAGAAGCGGGAAGGGAATGTGATACTATAGAAGCGGGAAGGGAATGTGATACTATAGAAGCAGGAAGGGAATGTGATACTATAGAAGCAGGAAGGGAATGTGATACTATAGAAGCGGAGAGGGAATGTGATACTATAGAAGCAGGAAGGGAATGTGATACTATAGAAGCGAGGAGTAAAAGAGATAATATAGAAGCGAGGAGGGAATGTATTACTATAGAAGCGGGGAGGGAATGTGTTACTTTAGAAGTGGGGAGGGAATGTGATACTATAGAAGCAGGAAGGGAATGTGATACTATAGAAGCGGAGAGGGAATGTGATACTATAGAAGCAGGAAGGGAATGTGATACTATAGAAGCGAGGAGTAAAAGAGATAATATAGAAGTGAGGAGGGAATGTATTACTATAGAAGCGAGGAGGGAATGTCTTACTATAGAAGTGGGGAGGGAATGTGATACTATAGAAGCGGGAAGGGAATGTGATACTATAGAAGCGGGGAGGGAATGTGATACTATAGAAGCAGGGAGGGAATGTGATACTATAGAAGTGGGGAGGGAATGTCTTACTATAGAAGTGGGGGAGGGAATGTGATACTATAGAAGCGGGAAGGGAACGTGATACTATAGAAGCAGGAAGGGTATGTGATACTATAGAAGCGGGAAGGGAATGTGTTACTATAGAAGCGGGAAGGGAATGTGTTACTATAGAAGCGGGAAGGGAATGTGATACTATAGAAGCGGGGAGGGAATGTGATACTATAGAAGCGGGAAGGGAATGTGATACTATAGAAGCGGGGAGGGAATGTGATACTATAGAAGCAGGGAGGGAATGTGATACTATAGAAGTGGGGAGGGAATGTGATACTATAGAAGCGAGGAGGGAATGTCTTACTATAGAAGTGGGGGAGGGAATGTGATACTATAGAAGCGGGAATGGAATGTGATACTATAGAAGCAGGAAGGGTATGTGATACTATAGAAGCGGGAATGGAATGTGATACTATAGAAGCAGGAAGGGAATGTGATACTATAGAAGCGGGGAGGGAATGTGATATTATAGAAGCGGGGAGGGAATGTGATGCTATAGAAGTGGGGAGGGAATGTCTTACTATAGAAGTGGGGGAGGGAATGTGATACTATAGAAGCGGGAAGGGAACGTGATACTATAGAAGCAGGAAGGGTATGTGATACTATAGAAGCGGGAAGGGAATGTGTTACTATAGAAGCGGGAAGGGAATGTGTTACTATAGAAGCGGGAAGGGAATGTGATACTATAGAAGTGGGGAGGGAATGTGATATTATAGAAGCGGGAAGGGAATGTGATACTATAGAAGCGGGGAGGGAATGTGATACTATAGAAGCAGGGAGGGAATGTGATACTATAGAAGTGGGGAGGGAATGTGATACTATAGAAGCGAGGAGGGAATGTCTTACTATAGAAGTGGGGGAGGGAATGTGATACTATAGAAGTGGGGAGGGAATGTGATATTATAGAAGCGGGAAGGGAATGTGATACTATAGAAGCGGGGAGGGAATGTGATACTATAGAAGCAGGGAGGGAATGTGATACTATAGAAGTGGGGAGGGAATGTGATACTATAGAAGCGAGGAGGGAATGTCTTACTATAGAAGTGGGGGAGGGAATGTGATACTATAGAAGCGGGAATGGAATGTGATACTATAGAAGCAGGAAGGGAATGTGATACTATAGAAGCGGGGAGGGAATGTGATATTATAGAAGCGGGGAGGGAATGTGATGCTATAGAAGTGATGAGGGAATGTGATACTATAGAAGCGGGGAGGGAATGTGTTACTATAGAAGTGGGGAGGGAACGTGATACTATAGAAGCAGGAAGGGTATGTGATACTATAGAAGCGGGAAGGGAATGTGTTACTATAGAAGCGGGAAGGGAATGTGATACTATAGAAGTGGGGAGGGAATGTGATACTATAGAAGCGGGAAGGGAATGTGATACTATAGAAGCGGGGAGGGAATGTGATACTATAGAAGCAGGGAGGGAATGTGATACTATAGAAGTGGGGAGGGAATGTGATACTATAGAAGCGAGGAGGGAATGTCTTACTATAGAAGTGGGGGAGGGAATGTGATACTATAGAAGCGGGAAGGGAATGTGATACTATAGAAGCAGGAAGGGTATGTGATACTATAGAAGTGGGAAGGGAATGTGATACTATAGAAGCGGGAAGGGAATGTGATACTATAGAAGCGGGGAGGGAATGTGATACTATAGAAGCAGGGAGGGAATGTGATACTATAGAAGCGGGGAGGGAATGTGATACTATAGAAGCAGGGAGGGAATGTGATACTATAGAAGTGGGGAGGGAATGTGATACTATAGAAGCGAGGAGGGAATGTCTTACTATAGAAGTGGGGGAGGGAATGTGATACTATAGAAGCGGGAAGGGAATGTGATACTATAGAAGCAGGAAGGGAATGTGATACTATAGAAGCGGGAAGGGAATGTGTTACTATAGAAGCGGGAAGGGAATGTGATGCCACAGAAGCCTGGGAGGGAATGTGATACTATAGAAGCGGGGAGGAAATGTGATACTATAGAAGCGGGGAGGGAATGTGATACTATAGAAGCGAGGAGGGAATATGATACTATAGAAGTGGGGGAGGGAATGTGATACTATAGAAGTGGGGGAGGGAATGTTATATTTTAGAAGTAAGGAGGAAATATGATACTATAGAAGTGAGGAGGGAATGTCTTACTATGGAAGGAAGGGGCCAATGTGTTCCTACAGAGACAATTAGAGGAATGTGTTAAAGTAGAGGAACATGACTCGCTCCCTAAATGATGGGAACACACATTCACTGTCTTGTGAATACATTAATAGTTTTAACTGGTGTGGCATCTCAGAAAAGAGATTCCTCTATTCCTGTAGTAAATTCTAGTAATGTACAAGTTTAAGGAAGCTAAGTTAGTAAAGTACTATGGCCCGAAAGTATTAAGCCTTAATAAGAGATGGATAAAGAGTGTTAAATGACCAGCCAACCAGCTTCCTAACTGCAATGTCACAGGCTGTGTTTGAAAAATGACAATGAGGAGCTGATTGGCTGTGCAAACGACAGTGACTGCTTTTCAATTTGAATGTTTTTTGACATGTGGTCGTTAATGGGTTCTTGAGCTTGATTACTGGGCGGTCAATGGATTTTAGTTTAGTTTCATGGTAAAAAAAACAAAACAGTGAAACCAACACAAAACAATGTCCCCAACCTAAGCGCAAACATCAGTGGATGTACTGTAATAATAATGGTTTCTATGCCACCTCCATTTACAGGTTTGTACATTGGTTATGCAAATGCTAACTAAAAGAAATGCTGAATTTACTTTATCTGAAGCCGGAACCTGTAAAGATGATACGTAAGCTTATGGAGATTCACCTTGGTTATTCAAGGCAATGGAAACTACAGCATGCAGAGGAGTGTCTCCTTGTGTGATGGATATTCTCTCTGGATCTCCACCACTACGTAGTATCAAGCAGGCCACAGCAAAATCACTTTTATTTAAGCATGTAGAAATCGGATGTTCTGCAATGTCTCCAATACCGTTAGGAGAAACTGTGAATTAAAAACAGCAAAAAATTAAATAAACAAAACTCGGCAGTCCAATTCTTATTTTCTACAGCACATGCAAGTAATCTGTAAGTAGCCATTCTAGAAATGCAGTATTATCAAATGGCTATAATAATGTATTAAACGAGACATCTATGCTGCGTCAGAATCACTATCTATACTCCACCATTGTCAATGACAGCCTATAGGACCAATCCAGAGTCCAGTAACTACTTCAATAGGTTCTTGTCCACATGATCACAGCAAAAATGGAACACGGCATATTTGTAATGCAGTGTTCCTGGCGTTTACATACTGTACTAGAGAAATAAATCCTCTGACATCACATTTCAACTAGCCTATTTCAGATAGCGTGGGATCCTAGGAGCATACAGATGTAGCCATGCTCATCTTACTGCAATGCGGCATGTTGCATCACGGCATGCTGCACCAGGCTATGACTATTTGCAGCCGGAGGTCGCAGCCTGGCACGCCATGCAGAAAGCAGTGTTGCAGCATACTGCATCGCAGCAAAGATGAGCATAGCTACATCTGTATGTCAACATTGGTTTTAAGAAGGGGCTGTACAAAATTTTAACTCCCCTTTAAGGAAACCGATACAGTAGATTGTTCTGACCGTATACTCTTATTCTTTAGATAAATGAATTTTGTATTTCTATTCTATTTCCTATGGTGTAATAAAGTGTCTAGACTCTGAAACAGTTTTAACTCCTTCTTATGAAATACTCTGAATCTGATCAGCTGTATTAATATAGTGATAATTATAGGCACCATGTCTAATCATGCAAAGCTACTGTGAGCGATATAAACACATTATATTAGAGTTTGTTTTTTCCTTTTTCTAAGACTCCGATGACATTAGGTGCATATTCCCATATTATTCGGTCATCATTCTAGATAATCCTTTCTACTAAAAATACTTAATGAAGAAGTAATCTAGGCCAAACATATAGCTAACCACACACAGTGACACCAATGCCAGTGAGTGCCAGTATTAGTGCCTAACTGGATCATATACAGTAAGTAACAGAACAAGATCAGGCTTGATCTTCCAGCAAAGCGGAGGTCTGATGATGCCAGTTACCATCCAACATCCTGGTTAGCATGTTTACAGTTAGAATACCTGCACAGTCAAAATAAGCAGCGCTACACACGTGACGGAAACCCCACTGCCGGCATGGTCATGTCTGTATATTAATTGTGGACGTAGTTATTGTTGACCTCCCATAACGAACTTCCCCAAGAACTGATATTATAATATGGTGAACTGTAGCCAAAGCAAAATGTAAAAACAAATGTCTACTGTAAGTAGCTGTTTGGGTGGAACAACCACAATGGAAATAGAGAAAAAATAAGAATTTACTTACCGATAATTCTATTTCTCGTAGTCCGTAGTGGATGCTGGGGACTCCGTCAGGACCATGGGGAATAGCGGCTCCGCAGGAGACAGGGCACAAAAATAAAGCTTTAGGATTAGGTGGTGTGTACTGGCTCCTCCCCCTATGACCCTCCTCCAAGCCTCAGTTAGGATATGGTGCCCGGACGAGCGTACACAATAAGGAAGGATATTGAATCCCGGGTAAGACTCATACCAGCCACACCAATCACACCGTATAACTTGTGATCTGAACCCAGTTAACAGTATGACAAACGTAGGAGCCTCTGAACAGACGGCTCACAACAATAACAACCCGAATTTGTTTGTAACAATAACTATGTACAAGTATTGCAGACAATCCGCACTTGGGATGGGCGCCCAGCATCCACTACGGACTACGAGAAATAGAATTATCGGTAAGTAAATTCTTATTTTCTCTAACGTCCTAAGTGGATGCTGGGGACTCCGTCAGGACCATAGGGATTATACCAAAGCTCCCAAACGGGCGGGAGAGTGCGGATGACTCTGCAGCACCGAATGAGAGAACTCAAGGTCCTCCCCAGCCAGGGTATCAAATTTGTAGAATTTTGCAAACGTGTTTGCCCCTGACCAAGTAGCAGCTCGGCAGAGTTGTAATGCCGAGACCACCCGGGCAGCCGCCCAGGATGAGCCCACTTTCCTTGTGGAATGGGCCTTGACAGATTTAGGTTGTGGCAAGCCTGCCACAGAATGTGCAAGTTGAATTGTGCTACAAATCCAACGAGCAATCGTCTGCTTAGAAGCAGGAGCACCCATCTTGTTGGGTGCATACAATATAAACAGTGAGTCAGACTTTCTGACTCCCGCCGTTCTTGAAATATATATTTTCAATGCCCGGACCACGTCCAACAACTTGGAATCCTCCAAATCGTTAGTAGCCGCAGGCACCACAATAGGCTGGTTCAGGTGAAACGCTGACACCACCTTAGGCAGAAAATGAGGACGCGTCCGCAGTTCTGCCCTGTCCGTATGGAAAATCAGATATGGGCTCTTATATGATAAAGCCGCCAATTCTGATACTCTCCTGGCTGAAGCCAAGGCCAGTAACATGGTTACTTTCCATGTAAGATACTTCAACTCCACCGATTTGAGCGGCTCAAACCAATGGGATTTGAGAAAATCCAAGACTACATTAAGATCCCACGGTGCCACTGGGGGCACAACCGGGGGCTGTATATGTAGTACTCCTTTTACAAAAGTCTGGACTTCAGGAACTGAAGCCAATTCTTTCTGGAAGAAAATCGACAGGGCCGAAATTTGAACCTTAATGGACCCCAATTTGAGGCCCATAGACAATCCTGTTTGCAGGAAATGTAGGAATCGACCCAGTTGAAATTCCTCCGTGGGGGCCTTCCTGGCCTCACACCACGCAACATATTTTCTCCAAATGCGGTGATAATGTTGTGCAGTCACCTCCTTCCTGGCTTTTACCAGTGTAGGAATGACCTCTTCCGGAATGCCTTTTTCCCTTAGAATTCGGCGTTCAACCGCCATGCCGTCAAACGCAGCCGCGGTAAGTCTTGGAATAGACACGGTCCCTGCTGAAGCAGGTCCCGTCTTAGAGGTAGAGGCCACGGATCCTCCGTGAGCATCTCTTGAAGTTCCGGGTACCAAGTTCTTCTTGGCCAATCCGGAGCCACTAGTATCGTTCTTACTCCCTTTTGCCGTATAATTCTCAGTACTTTTGGTATGAGAGGCAGAGGAGGGAACACATACACTGACTGGAACACCCACGGTGTTACCAGAGCGTCCACAGCTATTGCCTGAGGGTCTCTTGACCTGGCGCAATACCTGTCCAGTTTTTTGTTGAGGCGGGACGCCATCATATCCACCATTGGTTTTTCCCAACGGTTTACAATCATGTGGAAGACTTCTGGATGAAGTCCCCACTCTCCCGGGTGTAGATCGTGTCTGCTGAGAAAGTCTGCTTCCCAGTTGTCCACTCCCGGAATGAATACTGCTGACAGTGCTATCACATGATCTTCCGCCCAGCGAAGAATCCTTGCAGCTTCTGCCATTGCTGTCCTGCTTCTTGTGCCGCCCTGTCTGTTTACGTGGGCGACTGCCGTGATGTTGTCCGACTGGATCAACACCGGCTGACCCTGAAGCAGGGGTTTTGCCAGACTTAGAGCATTGTAAATCGCTCTTAGCTCCAGTATATTTATGTGAAGAGACATTTCCAGGCTTGACCATACTCCCTGGAAGTTTCTTCCCTGTGTGACCGCTCCCCAGCCTCTCAGACTGGCATCCGTGGTCACCAGGACCCAGTCCTGTATGCCGAATCTGCGGCCCTCTAACAGATGAGCACTCTGCAACCACCACAGAATTGACACCCTTGTCTGTGGCGATAAGGTTATCCGCTGATGCATCTGCAGATGTGATCCGGACCATTTGTCCAGCAGATCCCACTGAAAAGTTCGTGCGTGGAATCTGCCGAATGGAATCGCTTCGTAAGAAGCCACCATCTTTCCCAGGACTCTTGTGCATTGATGCACAGACACTTTCCCTGGTTTTAGGAGGTTCCTGACAAGTTCGGATAACTCCCTGGCTTTCTCCTCCGGAAGAAACACCTTTTTCTGAACCGTGTCCAGAATCATTCCCAGGAACAGCAGACGTGTCGTCGGGGTCAACTGAGATTTTGGAAAATTCAGAATCCACCCGTGTTGTTGCAGCACTAGTTGGGTTAGTGCTACTCCGTCCTCCGTTCTCTGGACCTTGCCCTTATCAGGAGATCGTCCAAGTAAGGGATAATTAATACGCCTCTTCTTCGCAGAAGAATCATCATTTCGGCCATTACCTTGGTAAAGACCCGAGGTGCCGTGGACAATCCAAACGGCAGCGTCTGAAACTGATGACAGTTTTGCACCACGAACCTGAGGTACCCTTGATGTGAAGGGCAAATTGGGACATGCAGGTAAGCATCCTTTATGTCCAGGGACACCATAAAGTCCCCTTCTTCCAGATTCGCTATCACTGCTCTGAGTGACTCCATCTTGAACTTGAATTTTTGTATGTACAGGTTCAAAGATTTCAGATTTAGAATAGGTCTTACCGAGCCGTCCGGCTTCGGTACCACAAATAGCGTGGAGTAATACCCCTTTCCCTGTTGTAGGAGGGGTACCTTGACTATCACCTGCTGAGAAAACAGCTTGTGAATGGCTTCCAATACCGTCGCCCTGTCTGAGGGAGACGTTGGCAAAGCAGACTTTAGGAACCTGCGAGGGGGAGACTTCTCGAATTCCAACCTGTAACCCTGAGATACTACCTGCAGGATCCAGGGGTCCACCTGTGAGCAAGCCCACTGTGCGCTGAAATTCTTGAGTCGACCCCCCACCGCTCCTGAGTCCGCTTGTAAGGCCCCAGCGTCATGCTGAGGGCTTTGCAGAACCCTGGGAGGGCTTCTGTTCCTGGGCAGGGGCTGCTTGCTGCCCTCTTACCCCTTCCTCTGCCCCGAGGCAGATATGACAGTCCTTTTGTCCGCTTGTTCTTATAGGACCGAAAGGACTGCGGCTGAAAAGACGGTGTCTTTTTCTGTTGGGAGGGGGTCTGAGGTAAAAAGGTGGATTTTCCGGCAGTTGCCGTGGCCACCAGATCCGATAGACCGACGCCAAATAATTCCTCCCCTTTATACGGCAATACTTCCATATGTCGTTTGGAATCCGCATCACCTGACCACTGTCGCGTCCATAAACTCCTTCTGGCAGATATGGACATCGCATTTACTCTCGATGCCAGAGTGCAAATATCTCTCTGAGCATCTCGCATATAAAGGAAAGCATCCTTTAATTGCTCTATAGTCAATAAAATACTGTCCCTATCCAGGGTATCCATATTTTCAGTCAGGGAATCCAACCAGACGACCCCAGCACTGCACATCCAGGCTGAGGCGATGGCTGGTCGCAGTATAACACCAGTATGTGTGTATATACTTTTTAGGGTAGTTTCCAGTCTCCTATCAGCTGGATCCCTGAGGGCGGCTGTATCAGGAGACGGTAACGCCACTTGTTTTGATAAGCGTGTGAGCGCCTTATCCACCCTAGGGGGTGTTTCCCAGCGCGCCCTAACCTCTGGCGGGAAAGGGTATAATGCTAATAACTTTTTTGAAATTAGCACTTTTCTATCTGGGTTAACCCACGCTTCATCACATACATCATTTAATTCCTCTGATTCAGGAAAAGCTACAGGTAGTTTTTTCACCCCCCACATAATACCCCTTTTTGTGGTACTTGCAGTATCAGAGATATGCAAAGCCTCCTTCATTGCCGTGATCATATAACGTGTGGCCCTACTTGAAAATACGTTTGTTTCATCACCGTCGACACTAGATTCAGTGTCTGTGTCTGGGTCTGTGTCGACCGACTGAGGTAAAAGGCGCTTTACAGCCCCTGACGGTGTCTGAGACGCCTGGGCAGGTACTAACTGGTTTGCCGGCCGTCTCATGTCGTCAACTGATTTTTGTAATGTGCTGACATTATCACGTAATTCCATAAACAAAGCCATCCATTCCGGTGTCGACTCCCTGGGGGGTGACATCACCATTATCGGCAATTGCTCTGCCTCCACACCAACATCGTCCTCATACATGTCGACACACACGTACCGACACACAGCAGACACACAGGGAATGCTCTTATCGAAGACAGGACCCCACTAGCCCTTTGGGGAGACAGAGGGAGAGTTTGCCAGCACACACCCAAGCGCTATAATATATATGGGAACAACCTTATATAAGTGTTGTTCCTTATAGCAGCTTAAATATATCAAAATATCGCCAAAAAATGCCCCCCCTCTCTGTTTTACCCTGTTTCTGTAGTGCAGTGCAGGGGAGAGTCCTGGGAGCCTTCCTCACAGCGGAGCTGAGCAGGAAAATGGCGCTGTGTGCTGAGGAGAATAAGCCCCGCCCCCTATTTCGGCGGGCTTTTCTCCCGGAGTTTTAGATATCTGGCATGGGTTAAATACATACATATAGCCTCAATGGCTATATGTGATGTATTCTTTTGCCATAAAGGTATTAAATATTGCTGCCCAGGGCGCCCCCAGCAGCGCCCTGCACCCTCCGTGACCGCTTGGTGTGAAGTGTGTGACAACAATGGCGCACAGCTGCAGTGCTGTGCGCTACCTTCATGAAGACTGAAGAGCCTTCTGCCGCCTGTTTCCGGACCTTCAATCTTCAGCATCTGTAAGGGGGGTCGGCGGCGCGGCTCCGGGACGAACCCCAGGGTGAGACCTGTGTTCCGACTCCCTCTGGAGCTAATGGTGTCCAGTAGCCTAAGAATCCAATCCATCCTGCACGCAAGTGAGTTGAAATTCTCTCCACTAAGTCCCTCGATGCAGTGAGCCTGTTGCCAGCAGGACTCACTGAAAATAAAAAACCTAAAAACTTTTTCTAAGCAGCTCTTTAGGAGAGCCACCTAGATTGCACCCTGCTCGGACGGGCACAAAAACCTAACTGAGGCTTGGAGGAGGGTCATAGGGGGAGGAGCCAGTACACACCACCTAATCCTAAAGCTTTATTTTTGTGCCCTGTCTCCTGCGGAGCCGCTATTCCCCATGGTCCTGACGGAGTCCCCAGCATCCACTTAGGACGTTAGAGAAAATAATTATTCAAATTACACATTCAGTAAATGGCAGAAAAATAGGACAAGTAACCATATAAGCAAAATTAAGGAGAAATTTACCTCCTTGTTCTAAAAGTAACTTGATTAAAGACAACCGATACTTCGTTGTGGGGTTAAGATGACTTAGAACATGGCAAATGTTGATATTCGGAAGAGGACATCTTTTCATCAGTCCTCTCTGAGTAGACTCCCCACTGGTATCTCTTGTAAGAAGAAGCAGAACCTCCTTCCACTTCTGCTCCTGTATTAACTTTGTGATGAGACTTTCAATCATAGAATCCGGGATGTCACATATCATGTCAGGGGGAATCTCTGAAACAAACATCAGACAACGTGAACAGGTACTGTATTAAGACGACATAAAAATTACCTAAATGTGGTGGAAAATATTTAAATTTAAAGAGATTAATATAATTCCCAACTTAAATCCCCTACCTGTATTGGTTAGTTATTAATGACCATGGAAGCCAGCAACTAAAAAGTGATCAGTGCTTGTATCCATGACACTACCCAGCGGCAATGGATTGTCAGTTACAATAATATTGTCTGCACTCACTAAGGGCGTAATTCAGAGTTGATCGTTAGCAGGAAAAGGACTTAGGTGTCCTCATAGACAGCAAGCTAAGCAGTAGTACCCAAAGTAGGACTGCAGCAAAGAAGGCTAATAAGATATCAGCATGCATAAAACGGGGTATTGATGCTAGGGACGAGAGTATTATACTCCCGTTATATAGATCACTAGTGAGGCCACACCTTGAATACTGTGTACAATTCTGGGCACAGTACTACAAAAAGGATATCCTGGAGCTTGAAAAGGCACAGAGGAGGGCGACCAAACTAATTAAGGGCATGGAGACGATGGAATACAAGGAAAGGCTTGAAAGACTAGGCATGTTTACATTGGAAAAGCGGAGACTAAGAGGGGATATGATCAACATCTACAAATATATAAGGGGACAATACACAGAGCTTGCGCGGGACCTGTTTTTGGTTAGATCAACACAGAGGACTCGTGGACACTCGCTCAGGTTAGAGGAGAGGAGATTCCGTACAATACGGCGTAAAGGCTTTTTCACGGTAAGAACAATACGTGTTTGGAATTCCCTGCCCGAGGGAGTTGTAATGGCGGAATCTGTCAACACCTTTAAGAACGGGTTAGATAAATTCCTAACGGATAAGGATATCCAGGGGTATGGTGCATAGTCATGCATTATAGTTACTATAAATAGGGATAAAATGCAACGGCTGACAGCAGCATCAGTCAGAAATTTTAGTCAAATCATCATGCATAGGAGACCACAAATAGGTTGAACTCGATGGACAATTGTCTTTTTTCAACCTCAGATACTATGTTACAGTAAATGTATTAGCAGTTGAGCAAAACCTGCGGTGCGAACAGGTCTGAACTGTGCATACGCGGCGGCCGCATTGCGCAGGCGCGTCGTTGCCCAGCGACGGCCGTCGCCAGGCAGCGATGCCGTGTACAAAGAAAGCGGTCGCAGCGGCGACCGCAAGAAGACTGACAGGAGGAAGGTGTTCCAGGGCATCAACTCACCATTTTCCGGGCGTGGAAATCCGAACGCAGGCGTGTCCAGGCGTTTGGAGGGCAGATGTCTGAGTCAATTCCGGGAACTTCATCACTGGATCCATCGCACAGGGTAAGTAACTGCAGGGCTAGTCTTGTTTTACACAAAACTTTTTTTAGCATAGCAGCGCTGTACAAGCGATCGCAGCCCTGCTATGCTAAAATACACTCCCCCATAGGCGGCGTCTAGTTGATCGCACGAGCAGCAAAAAGTTGCTATGTGCGATCAACTCGGAATGACCCCCCATGTGCACTGCAGGGAGGGGCAGATAAAACATGTGCAGAGAGAGTTAGATTTGGGTGTGGTGGGTCTCTCTGCACATGTTCTATCTGCCACACCAGCAGTGCACATGGTTTTACCCAACTGCATACAAATTTGCTGCTGCGATCAACTCTGAATTATCCCCCAAATCCAAAAAGCAGCCGTAAGGCAACACGCTAATTTCTAGGTGCATTGGGCTCTTCAGTGTATATATACTGTACAACACATTTTCTAGAGATCAATTAACTGTATTTTACAGATGTAGCCACAGTCATTGTACCTGCAATTGCTAGTAATCAAGGGTAGTTTGCCGATTGCTGTATGGGTGCTCTGCGTATGCACCCACGATCCATAGGATCGCATGGGTGCATACGCTCCCACAAATGGTATGCAGGCTGGTGCAGCTAATCACAATAGCGATGTAGTCGCACTTGTGACCTGTTCACGGGCAAGCTGACCGCATCTGTAAAATTTGTTCTTGTTGGCACTCTCTGTTGCTATCTGAGCTCTAAGCGCTACATAATAGGTTGGTCTGGGGTAGGTGGGGAATGGTCTCTCA